>NW_021835242.1:10000-15000 GCF_006345805.1 Octopus sinensis | reverse complement strand
AACACCAAGTGGCCCAGTGCTTCGAGAAACCTGGATTATTATAATATTTTATTATATATTATAATTTTTAATACCAAAAAAATATAAGAGAATGGTCACTATGTGCTCATTCTAGCACTAGAAAATCCAAAAGGTTTCAACCACAAAAATACATGTTTCCCGTGAAAGTCAGTACGATTGTTAGCTCACACGAAATATATAATAAAATATTATAATAATCCAGGTTTCTCGAAGCACTGGGCCACTTGGTGTTGAATAGATATACTATTAAATTAGTATCTAATTCTCTCCCCTTATTAATTAATTATAATTATGCTACATTTATTTCTAAATGTAGTATTTGTTTCCATGAAAGTTTGGCGCGCTGTTAGTAGGGGCATTTGAATTATAACGTCGGATGTAATCAATTGAACCACACGTGTATTTATCGTTATGGTAAAATCTGGCGTGTGATTGAGTGGATTTCATCCAGATAGTTTTGGCCGAGGAGCTACAAGTGGGTTTTTTGTAAGTAAAATTACATTTAATTCATTAATAGCGAAACATTGTCCCAATAATCTGTATTTTTGTTATTTTTTATTTGCCCTGTTCGTGTGAGCTAACAATCGTACTGACTTTCACGGGAAACATGTATTTTTGTGGTTGAAACCTTTTGGATTTTCTAGTGCTAGAATGAGCCACATAGTGACCATTCTTTATATTTATTTTTGTATAAAATATTATAATATATAATAAAATATTATAATAAAATATTATAATTATGCTACATTTATTTCTAAATGTAGTATTTGTTTCCATGAAAGTTTGGCGCGCTGTTAGTAGGGGCATTTGAATTATAACGTCGGATGTAATCAATTGAACCACACGTGTATTTATCGTTATGGTAAAATCTGGCGTGTGATTGAGTGGATTTCATCCAGATAGTTTTGGCCGAGGAGCTACAAGTGGGTTTTTTGTAAGTAAAATTACATTTAATTCTTAATAGCGAAACAATTGTCCCAAAATAATCTGTATTTTTGTTATTTTTTATTTGCCCTGTTCGTGTGAGCTAACAATCGTACTGACTTTCACGGGAAACATGTGTTTTTGTGGTTGAAACCTTTTGGATTTTCTAGTGCTAGAATGAGCCACATAGTGACCATTCTCTTATATTTATTTATATATATATATATATATATGGTAACTAGTTACGTAGATACAACGGAAGATAAATTGAATAAATTCTTCAAATGACTGCAACTACCGAGATAGAATATTTTGCTCATTTATAACTTGTGAATAAACAATATTTTACGTTAAAGTCCGCTTTCAGTCCCACACATACGGACGCTAATGGCGTGCACACCGACGCACATACGTCTCCCTTTCTAACGCAGACATACATACAAACACACAGCAAATCGTCGTCTCCGAGTGTGTGTGCGCGCAAGCACGCATGCGCCAACAGAGTTCGTATGCGCCTGAGTGTATGTGTTCGTAGTTGTATTGTTCGTTTGAATCTCTAACCATTCTACCCATCTCTCTGTCAGCCTATCCATCTATCTACCCATCTATCAGTCATTCTATCAGTCTACCTCTCTATCTCTCTACCTATCTATCTATCTATCTCTCTACTTCTATCTTTCAATCTTTCTATCTATCTATGTATTCATCTATCTGTCTATCTCTCTCTATATCTATCTATCTATTATCAATCTATCTCTCTACCTATCTAGCTATCTCTATCTATCACTTTATCTATCAATCTATCTATCTCTGTATCACTGTCTCTCTATCTATCTCTCTGTTTATCTATCAGTCTATTTATCTCTATCTATAAATCTCTCTTTCTACCTCTCTATCTATCTACCTATTTACCTCTCTGTCTATCTATCTATCTATCTATCTATCTATCTATCTATCTACCAGTCTGTCTATCTCTGTCTTTATTACACATACATTTTAACCCCCCTCCCTTTCGAAACGTGTAACCGATTGCTTACAATACAGAAAATTACTGTTAATATTGTAATATAATAAATTATCTCTAACGCCATACCATATGTAAAGTAGATTGTATGTGTTGTGTTTGTGTGTGCGTGCATGCGTGTCGAAAGCATCCTATGAAATCACACACATACACACCGAAACAATTTTTATATACCAATATTTTACCGCCTCATCTGCAATATGATAACAAAAGGCTCAAATCTAAACCTGAAAAGAGAAAACATCGATACAGGAATATCATTCCAATTCTTTGTTTGTTCAGATTCTTACGCTCTGAAATCTTGTTAACTGGTTTTCTGAGTCGTCTCAGATCACGTGACTGCAGACCAGTGGCTCTCAACCTGTTTCATATCCGGGCCAAATCCCAAACCTGCATTTTGTTAAGGCGCAGCACCAAAACAAAAATAGCGTAAAATACAACTCAAAGGGAAAAAAAATTCTAGTTATCGAGGGAAGACCATCGAGGGCCGCATTCAACCCTAAGAGCCGTAGTTGACAATCACTTGTGTAGATATTGAGTAGTTTAACTGAATATTGAGCAATGAGACGGCAATCAGCTGACGTGATGAAGCAATCTTAGACAGACAGATAGAGAGAGAGAGAGAAGTGGTAGTGAAACAATTGCACTGATGAACCAAGGAAAAACATGGGAAAATCGAGGCATTTGAGGAAATTTCAATTCTAGTTTGTGGGGTTATTGTAAGGAAAGCAGTCTGAAATCTCCTGTAGGGATAGCAAAGGCGGTATTCTTGTATTTAAGGTATATTCATTAAATCCATTCGGTAGTATTATCAGAGAGGTTCCGGCTAAGTTCTCAGAATGAATTTTCGCTGGTGTCTACATTTTTCAAGTATCTCTGGTTTTAAATTAATGCAGACATCTGGTTTCCTCGACTGCTTCAGTACTAATATTTTCTCAACAACATTTTCACCAGATCCAATATTTTACATCTTACAAGGTAAATAGACTCCACTTCTTTTAGCGACCAAATATAATTGAAGAAATTAGTTATAATCTCTCCTTCGACATTCCTGGCATTCAACAGGCTATTGATCTACTGTATCTAGAATTTATCTTCATTATAATTATCATTTGATAGTGCTTAATTGGTTGGGATTTAAGTGTTAAATATCTGGTTGAGAGATAACGGCCTAAGGGTTACATGGTGTGTACAGCAAGTAGCTTTTGATTTTCTGCATGTCTCTTTAGATGTGTTTGCGGGTCTTGAGAGTGTGATGTTTTTCATGCTTCAGGTGCAACTATAACATGACTTGAGAATGTGCTTGTTAGATTTGTAGTTGTGGGAATGCTTATCTTGTCTTCCTTTGCCCTTTCCCCTTAACTCCTTAATGGAGTCATCATGACATATAATGCGTCTTAGGAATTTTTAAACCTAACGAAACCCATCTCTCTCCGGCTCTGACCACAGTCAGTGTTTCCCGAGAGATGGAAAGTTTGACAGACAGACAGAAACAGTGAGAGAAAGAACAAAATCCCTGTACAAGACTGCTACTTTATTTAGCGACTGAAAAGTATGAAATGCAAAGATGTTTCGAGCAATGAGATCGCTAGAGGAATAAGTTATCCCTAAAATCCAGGGCTTTTAACGCGTTATTATAGTTAGGGATTTGTTTGACAGAACATTTTTTATTTGCAACAAGTTCCTTATACTTCTACTAATATTCTTAACAAGATTCTTAAGTACAATGGATGACTACTTTAATCCTGCCTTCGTATTTACAAACTTTTATATTAGGTCCTTACAAAAGGCGGTGCTCCAGCATGGCCGCAGTCAAATGACTGAAACAAGTGAAAGAGAAAGTGTTTATAGGTTAGTGGTAATCTAAGGCGGCGAGCTGGCAGAAACGTTAGCACGCCGGGCGAAATGCGTAGCCGTATTTCGTCTGCCGTTAGATTCTGAGTTCAAATTCCGCCAAGGCCGACTTGGCCTTTCATCCTTTCGGGGTCGATAAATTAAGTACCAGTTACGAACTGGGGTCGATGTAATCGACTTAAACCGTTTGTCCTTGTTTGTCCTCTCTGTGTTTAACCCCTTGTGGGTAGTAAAGAAATAGGTACTGTTGGGAGTGACGTCTAAGATAAGTTTTGTCGCTATGGTAACGTTTGACCTTCAAATACTGAAGAATTGCGTCTTCTCACAGTCATTCTGGTGAATGTCCGACAGATTCATTAAAGAAGACTAGGACGACATCATGATATAAACCGAAGTTAAAGTTTTAACGCAATATATATTAGAGTAAGTAAGCCAACAAAGTCGCAAACTTCAGTACTACTAAAAGAGCCCATACCTGTGTCGAGGAATCTGTCAGGATCGAATGTTTTGTCACTTCCATTACCATATCTATGCTATTCAGTTCTGTGCTCTTAACTACTTTTGCGACATCTAAGGTTCAACAAAATAAAGGTACAATATCCTTACCTGTCTGTTCATCGATCTATCCATTTATCGATTGACCTGTATATATCAAACCAAATAAACTCTACTAGCCTACTAACCTATCACCATTTCTTCAATTTGTTTATATTGAATGACTCGCGAAATACAAGAAGATAATTTGCTAAGACAAACCTGTAAGTGTTCCCCTATACAACTTCTATTCCACAGACATTCCAATTTTTAAAAATAATTTACAGCTTCTCATATGACGGAAAAAGGAAGAAATACATATAAACCGGTGACCTGATTGAGTGTATTATGTCACTATGGCAGAAATTCATGAAACAGAATATTGTCATTTGAGATGTTAATTGCTGATTCTACATATGTGTGTGTGTGCAGGTATATGTTGTTATATAAAGTTATCTATAAAAAGTAGTCAAACAGGAGTGGCGCTGTAGTTAGAAGCTTACTTTCATAACTACATGGTTCCGGTTTCAGTCCTACTGCGTGGCACCTTCGGCAAGTGTCTTCTACTACAGCCTCGGGCCGACCAAAGCCTTGTGAATGGATTTCATAGACGGAAACTGAAAGAAACATGTTATATATATAT
>NW_021835242.1:0-2500 GCF_006345805.1 Octopus sinensis | reverse complement strand
AAAATTTGAAGAAAGAAGGAAAAAACATAATAATAATAATAATAATAGCAATAATAAATGCCCTGATGCAGTACCAAGCAACGGCTTTCATGGCTTCTGGTTTTAACTGATGGGAAGTGTTATGTACATTGCTTGTCTTGGTATAATTATTATTATTATTGTTCTTGTTGTTGCTGTTGCAGTTTATTGCCTTTGCACTGCTTCTAACGCTGGAGATGTACTATGGTGTCAGCTGTTCACAACCAGTGAACTAAGGTAACACCTCTTATTTTTCGAGCACCTTCCGGAGTATTCCAGCGGTTCCAAGCACTGTTGTTTTTTGCAAGTGCTCCAACCTTATTGCAGCCCCTATTTGTTCCGTGTACTTCTCGAGATTTTTACTCACTGTTCCCAGGGTAATTTTTATTATTGTTGTTGCTGTTGTTGTTGTTGTTAATTTTGGCACAAGGCCAACAATTTTGAGGGTGCAAGTCAACCCCAGTACGTGACTGATACTTTTTAAATGGACCCCGAAATACGGCAAAACGTTTTGTCTGACGTTCTAATTATTCTGCCAGCTGACCCTTGAACGAAATTTATGCACAATTATGAGGTGAGGAGGTCAGTGGATAGCATCGACTCGAGCATTTGACTGGTACAACAAGGGCGTCTTTATCTGCTATAATGGCGCTGAATGAGGGATTAATGTTTTCTGAGGATCCGATGAGCAGCAATAACGCGACCAACAATAACAACAACATCAGCAACTCCAGCAACAGCAACTTTTACAATCGAAGTAAAAAAAAAAGTGGTGGCGCTCGTGTCAGCAAAAGCCTCGATAGCGATAGTTTCTGGTGTTGATGATGCAATGGAGAAAACAACAACAACAACAGTATCAGGAATACGCAACGCCAACAACAATCACAACAAGTATTGGCACAGATACATGCATAGAAGTGCAGCAGCATTATTCTGCAAGAACGACAACAACTGCAAGAAGAACAGCAGCTGCAGCAATGGATGTCTGCAGCAACTATAACTGCAACAACAATGTCGGTGCAGAAGCAACAGAAGTCTGCAGCGACAATAACAATAACAACAACAACAGCTGCGTTTTTTAACATCAACAGTACGCAGCAACTCCAATTGCAACGGCAGCAACATCATCATCATCATCATCATCATCATCATTATTATTATCATTGTTATTATTATTATTATAATTATTATTATTATTATTATTATTTTATTATTATTATTATTATTATTATTATTATTATTATATTATTATTATTATTATCTGCAAAGACTCTCTCAGCATCATTTATTCTATGTGCAGCAAGCACAGGAGCAGCGGCAGCAGCAGTAGCAGCAGGAGCTCTAAATTTGTCGGCAAAATCTGCAAGAATTTTCTGCAGCAGCAGCAACAGCAACAACGGCTGCTGTGCATCAGCAGCAGCAACAGCAGCAGCAGCAGCAGCAGCGACGGGTGCTGCTGACGTCACAACAACCTAACACTAATGTCTTCATCATCATCATCATCATCATTACCACCACCACCACCACCACCACAATAATATCGTCATCAAGAACCACGACAACAACAGATGCAACAGGGTGCTGTTGCATTGAAGATGGTGGCAGCACTGGTAGTGTGTGTGTGTGTGTGTGTGTGTGTGTGTGCGTCTGTATGACTGCGTGTATGTGTGTGCGAGAGTGTGTGAGTGTGTATATCAGTGGCGTTGAATGTATATGTATGTGTGTTTCTCTGTATATGCGCGCTATGTGCGAGGCGTGTGTATGTGAGTGAGCGTTGGTATGTGTATGTTCGCGTGTGCATTCCACTACGTGCACACGTATGTGTGTGTGTGCATGTGTGTGTGTGTGTGTGTGTCACCAGTGATGATAATGTGTATGTGATAGGTGCATGATAACGACCATGGCGGTGCCTGACGTGGCGGGCTTTTGATCTTTGTTTCCCAACCAACCACACTCTACATAACACCCCACCTCCTTCACACATTACAAACACACACACACACATACACACACACACACACACACGAACACACACACACACACACATACACACACACACTTACACACCCCACTAATTCTCTGGTAGAACATTCAATTTAGTCGACTGCTTTCAAATAATCTTGTTTTTGACTCCATGGCAACGCTGACGTCATTGCTTCAGCAGTGTACAAAATGACCTCCATTCCTTGTAGTGTATGTATATATATGCAATAATGTGTGTGTGTGTGTGTGTTTACGTGTGTGTGCGCGCGCTTACATATACGTATATGTGTTCTTTTGTATGTATGTATACATATATATATATATATATAGTGTGTGTACGTATGTATGTGTGTGTGCATACATGCGTGTGTGTATATGTGTGTGCGTGTGTCTATGTGTATGCATTTATGTATGTATATTTGGCCGTGTGTGCTTGCATGTGTATAGATAGATAGATAGATAGATAGATAGATAGATAGATAGATAGATAGATAGATAG
>NW_021835241.1:12500-40000 GCF_006345805.1 Octopus sinensis | reverse complement strand
ATTTATACGTAATCTGAGAAAACGCTTTCTACCAAGGTACTCGTTGATTACATCGACCCCTTAATTTATTAACCCGAAGTGAGGAGAGCAAAATCGACCTCGGTGGTATTTGAACTCAGAACGTAGCAACTGACGAAACACTACCATGCATTTCGCTCGGCATGCTAGCGATTGTGCAAGTTCGCCGCCTTAATCATCTTAAGTTCTAGATAGTCTGGCTAATATAAATGAAAAAGATGAAGTATCAATGTACAGTACAGTTATAAAATGTTTGATATATAAATCATTATTAACGTGGATGATTTAAAGCTCTTTGCAAAAAATGCCCAACTTCAGTGCTTACTAGCGATTGTTAAACAATTCAGTGATGATATTAGGATGCAATCTGGCCTCGATAAATCTGCAAAGGTTACCTTTATTAAAGGAGAATTGACAAAAACATCTAATGTTAACCTTGGCCAGCAGAATGTTATAAAGGAGTTAAAACCACAGAAGAGCTACAATACCTAGGGGTATTTGAAGGTGACGGAATCAAAAACTCGGTAATGAGGAAATGAATCAGAAGAAAATCTCATCGCAGGGTTAAAACAATACTGAAGACAGAGCTGAATGCAAGAAACAGGATCGAACAGATCAATAACTTAGCGATACCAGTCGTGACTTACAGTTTCAATATCATTAACTGGTCAATTACTGAACTATGTAATCATGAAAGAAAAATACGAAATTTGTTGAAAATACATAGAATGCACCAAACTAAGGCAGATGCAGAACGACTCTATCTGCCAAGAAAAGAGGGAGGCCATAAACATTTACAACTGCAATTAACAATGAAGATTGCCACAACTGGCCCAGAAAAACTCTGAGGACTGGATATTAAAACTTGTTTCAAAATATGCTCTAGGACAATACTATGTACAAAACCAAATATATGACAGCCAAGGTATAATACTAACATGAGCTTTTAACTTGTTGTCTTTTGATGTTTCTGGATGAGACTTGGAGCAAACTTGTACAAATACGACGCAAAATCAAAATAATAATAATAATAATAATAATAATAATAATAATAATAATAATAATAATAATAATAATAATAATAATAATAATGATAATAATAACAATGATAATAATAATAATAATTATTATTATTATTATAATTCTTTCTACAAAAGGCACAAGGCTTGAATTTTGGAGAAGGGAGATTACATCAACCCTAGTGTGGCGCTGGCGCTTAATTTATCAACCCCGAAACGATGGAAGGCAAAGTCGACATCGGTGGAATTTGAACTCAGAGCGCAAAGACGGACAAAATATCGCTAAGCGTTTCACCTGTTGTACTAATAATAATGAGTGACTAATTTTCTCATTTTTTATTCCTGATGTGTTGAATGATAGCAGGCTCGCTAAACGCCTCCTACAGCATCATGTTGTCGGTTCCTTTCAACTATCTAATACTTACCTGATTATCCTGGCTGTGAAAAAGACAAACCTAGGCAGACCTAGGCAGCCTAGTCTTGTCTATGCGGATTTTCTCCAATGATATTAGGATGGAGTTTCGACTCTGAAAATAAGCTACGATGTTAATGAGACGAGGACAGCTTGCCAGGACAGAAGGCATATGTTTGCCGAGTGGTGAAGTGATGAAGGCATTTCAAATTCAGTCCAGTTATAAATATGTAGGAATAATTGAGACAGATTGAGTCAAAAACCACGACATGGAGGAAAAAACAAAAAGAGAGTACCTATGGCGAGTGAGAAAATATTGACTTCAAAGCAGAATGCAAGAAACATAATTTCGGTAATAAACTCTCGCGCAATCGCAGTAGTTCAGTATGGTACTGGAATCCTGAAGTGGACAGAGGAGGAGCTAAAGAAGATGGACAGAATGTCAAGAAAGTTACAAAGAATGCATGGAGCCCATCATCTACGTGCAGACCGTGGTCGCCTATACATGAAGAGAGCAAATGGAGGAAGGGTACTGATAAGTGTGGAAAAATGTATGTGTATCGTACCCGCGAGGATAATGGGATACCTAGCCCAAAGTATTGAAATCTCGCTAGTGTCAGTCAGGGACGAGAGAGTAGTGAGAGCAGACAAAGAAGGGAAAACAAAGGAAGAAGGACAAAAAGGATATGAAGAAGCATTACGCAATCAGGGACTACAAGTTCAATTCCATGTAGCTACAACAGAAGATGCTGGAAGAATATGTGGGACTGGCTGATGAATGAACGCTAAAAAAGCGAGCGAGATCACTATACTGGCAGCGCAAGACCAAGTTTTGGCTACGAAATGGAGGGTCAACCATAGGAATCAGCAAGTGTCTCCGCTGTGCCGCATCTGCAATAGGGTGGATGAAACCATTGACCATATCATGAACGAATGCGAAACGACCAGGCAGCAAAAGTGCTCCACTGGAAACTGTACGAAAAGTAAGGAACTAGAGGCAAAACGTGGTATGCGCAGAAACAGCAGAGATTGGCAGCGTCTGAAACTAGCAAAAACCAAACTGATCATGTGATAGAGCATGACAGACAAGACCCTGTGGGGGTGGATAGGGTGCACCACATATGTTATATATTTGACGTTGCATGCCCTTTTGACACACGAATAGTCAAGAAATAATACGGAAAGATAGATAAGTAGAACCATCTTGCGTACGGCTATGGTAAATGAAGAATGCGAAGATTGTTGTGTCCTTGGGAACAGTATCAGAAAGCATCATTCTTTGACTCACGAATAGTGAAGGACAAAGGCGAAAAAATAGATAGATAGATAGATAGATAGATAGATAGATAGATAGATAGATAGATAGATAGATAGATAGATAGATAGATAGATAGATAGATAGATATATAGAGAAGATAGATAGATAGATACAACTCTCTTAAGTACGAATTAGCTCGGTTATGGAAAAATGAAGATGACGATAGTGTCAATTAATGTTGGGTCCTCGGCAACAGTATCAGAAGACATCGAGAGGAATATAAAGGAAATTGGAATAGAGTACCCAGTAGAACTGTTACTAAAGGTTCGCTACCTTGACATGGCCAGAATACTCAGGAAAATATTAGATAGGTGTAAATGGCGAAAAACATAGTATCGTGGGCTGCAGGTAGTAAGTCTGATACGCATGCAAGACTCTAGGAGCTCCAACAAAACCTGTGATAAAGAAATAATAATAATAATAATAATAATAATAATAAATGGCCTGATACAGTACCAGGCAGTGGCTCTCGTGGCTTCTGCTTTTAACTGATTGGAAGTGTTATCATGTACATTGTTTTGTTTCGATATAAAAGATGGGCTACAGCAAATATTCTGCTAAATACCACAGATTTGCTTGTCGGTTGTTTGACCTTAACCAGTTGAGCATGTCCCTTAGTGGCTGACGATATGTGCATCTCTGATCATGAGTAGAAGTAGTGGGGGAGCATCATAGCCATGTGTTGAGAGGGATCCTTTGGGTTTTGAATAATTCACCTCTGGAAACATTCCTAAGACTTTCGAAATAAAGATTTTGGTTTCCTTCATTATTACCCACGCAAAGGCAAATAAACATACATTTAGTTATAATGCTTTTCATACAATCAGTATATAATTGTTTCATTTATAATTTTATCTAAAAGCATGAAAATTATTCCAAACATTTCATTTCTGGTTACGAGTTTTTTTTTTATTCTCTCTCTTACACTTTACTCTTTTACTTGTTTCAGTCATTTGACTGCGGCCATGCTGGAGCACCGCCTTTCATCAAGCAA
Source organism: Octopus sinensis (assembly GCF_006345805.1). Taxonomy (NCBI): domain Eukaryota; kingdom Metazoa; phylum Mollusca; class Cephalopoda; order Octopoda; family Octopodidae; genus Octopus; species Octopus sinensis. Next base: position 36,239 of record NW_021835241.1, on the reverse strand, counting down.
TTCGACCCCGGAACTTATTCTTTTGTAAGCCCAGCACTTATTCTATCGGTCTCTTTTGCCAAACCGCTAAGTAACGGGGACGTAAATACACCAGCATCGGTTGTCAAGCAATGCTAGGAGGACAAACACACACACACACACATATATATATATATATACGACAGGCTTCTTTCAGTTTCCATCTACCAAATCCACTCACAAGGCTTTGGTCGGCCCGAGGCTATAGTAGAAGACACTTGCCCAAGGTGCCACGCAGTGGGACTGAACCCAGAACCATGTGGTTGGTAAACAAGCTACTTACCACACAACAACTCCTGCGCCTTCATTTACATTTTTTATCTCTTTTTCTTTTTTCAGTCTTTAGACAGGGGTATGCTGGCGTACAAGCTTGAAGATCTTTTGATCGAATGAATCGATCCGAAGCCCTTTTTTTTTATTTTGTTACAACTTGTAAGTTGGGAAGCAAGCTACTTACAATACAGCCACGCCTGCGCCTAATTTTTTTTGTTTTGTGTTATTTAAATAAAATAAATACGCGCAGGCACGACTGTGTGGTAAGAAGCTTGCTTCCCGACCACATGGTTCCAGGTTCAGTCCCACTACGTAGCACTTTGGGCAAGTGTCTTCTAATATAGCCTCGGGCTGACCAAAGCCATGCGAGTGGATTTCGTGGACGGAAACTGAATGAAACCTGTCCTGCATATTTATATATATATATATATATATATATATATTATATATATATATATATATATATATATATCTGTGTGTGTATGTATGTATATGTATGTATGTATATGTATGTATATGTGTGTGTATGTATTTGTGCGTCTCTGTACTACTCACCATAGTTTCGTAACCGAGTGTGGTGTGTTTTCGCCCCCATTAATTTAGCGGTTCAGCAAAAGATGCCGATAGAATAAGTGCTAAGCTTACAAGAAATAAGTGCCGCGGTCGAATTCTTCAACTAAATACGGTACTCCAGCAAAAGAAATAAAGAATAAAAGACTATAAATAATGTCTTCTAATAATCCATCACTAACTTCTTAAAAACAAGTATGAAATAAAGTGTATGTATTTAGATGTGTATGTATATAAGATAACAAAAATGCGATCAGTCGTTAACGATATTCGCTGTCAGTCGCCAGCCTGTATATGGGAACATGTGCCGCGGTTTACTAAACTTAGGGCAAGGAAGACGGGCGAGCCAATTGCTAATGAATATCGAAGAGAGTTGGATATTTTAGGGTTAACAAAACAATGCGTCGTAAGGTATTGCACTTTTCTTCGTAAATAACAAGCCCAGCTATATACCCAAGTACACACTTAGGAGAGTACATATACAAACCCACAAACGTACAGGTTTGCAGACTAGTTGAAACCACGTTATTTCCTCTCGTTTCACACACATATACACAAACACACACGTGTGTATATGCACACGCACACACACATATATATATATATATATATATATATACATGCATACATATATGTGTGTGTGTATGTGTTTGTGTGTATGTGTGTGTGTGTATATGTTTGTGTGTACGTGTGTGTACACTCACAAAATGTGATTAAATTGTCGTCTAAGTCACGCATAAATGAAAATAACACTAACATCTCATTTTAAGAGATATGTTTACGAAAATTACATTAAAATATTTTTAAATAACTGAAGAGTAAATTTATTGAATAAAATCGCCATTGGCTTCAACCACGGCCACTAGACTTATTCTGAATCTCCTGCAACTCTTCTGATCGGTCTCCTTCTTTAAGCTAGTGATCGTTGCTAAATTCCTTGCCTTCAGTTCATCATCGGTATTACAATGAGTTTTGTTGGTATCTCGCCCAAGGGTGACCTACATTTAATAATCAAGGGCGTTGCAATCTGGGGAGTTAGGTTGCTAGATTTTAGGGCTGATGTGTTCGCAGAAACTGTTTGACAGCCATGATAAGGTTCTCTTGCTTGTGTGGCATGGTGAAGAGTCATATTGCCAGAGATAGGGTCTTCCAGCTGTCACATTCTTGTCACAGAGCAGCACTGACTACTCCAGGCTTTTGGTGTAGGCCTCCGTTTTGAGTCCGAGGCCATGTGGGAAGATGAATGGATGCATAATGTTGATATCTAGACATCATGATCTTGACTGAATGATTGAATTTATCACTCTCGCTATATGCTTTGGGGACCCGGGAAGCCAATGGTTGTTCTGTGTGTTCACCATCTGATCCTGGTAAAATTTCTTCTAATCTCAAATAAACCAAAGCATGTTCTCTTGGAGGGGCTGCTTGAATTTGTTCGAAAACTGCGTAGCGCTGTCTTTCCCTTTGTTCTTGATGGCTTGAGATAAAAATCGGCCCGCCCTCACCTTGTATGAGTAATACCGAATGTCTTCATGCACTACCTGCCTGATGAGAAACTCAGACATTCCCATGTCCTTGTCGGTGGACCTGATTGAATCGGAGAGATTTTTGTCAATCATGGTCTGGATCTCACCAACAAATTCTGGAGTTTTTTTCTTATCAGAACGATCAGAGCGAGTTTTCCGAGCTGCCGTACCTTTGTAATCACCATTAGATTCATCCAACTCTTTCCAAAACCTCTACATTGATTTCAGATTGACATCCAAACACTCTAAACGTTCATATTGAAACTCCGGGCCTGAATGCCAGACAGTACAGTATGTCGTCTCCAAGTTTCTGACAGAGCCAATTGCGTCATGGAGCTGCTTTTCTCAAAGACGGTGCCCAACTGACCCTATTACTTTGAGTAGTCGACAAAATAAAAATAAAAAAACAATGCGTATATGCGAAATTAAAAACATAAAATGGAGACGATTTACCAATCGTTCCCTGTATATGTACTCGTGTATATAGAATTCGTAACACATAAAATTATTGATTTATCCAACTGACAGAGGCATTGAACATTAAATAGAAGGCATCCATATTTTTATAGAATTACTGTAGCTGAAAGAAGAATAAATTCTACAATAATTACTTCTTCATATAGAAGATGCGCAATCATGTATTTATTCACATCATATATATATACACACTAAGGGGCACGCACACACGCAAACACACACCATATATGTATGTATGTGTATATATATATATATATATATATATATATATATACATACACACACACACACATATATATATATATATATATATATATATATATATATGTATATATATATATAATATATATATATATATATATATATATTTTATATCCACATACACATTATATATAAAATAACACAAGCCTGTATTTCTTTGTATTCTCATTTCTTGTTGTGTCTGACGTTCATCTTTATTGTAGATTTTCATGTTCGCAATAACAAAAAGCGTAATTGAGTAGAGCTTGTTGATATACATGCATATACTACATACATACACCCACATACACATATTGATATATATTCTTTCGGATTTTTATTATTAAAAAATAGACCCACACCACCCACGCTTAGCTAATAGATATGTACAGAATTTACATGCATATTCAATAATGAAGTAACTACAATACTTTTAGCTGCTATTTATATGCAGCATAAGAAGTATTGTTTAGTAAGTATAATTCTAACGTATGTAGCGTAGCTATTTTACAGATAATAGGAATAATGATTGAATTTCATATATGCGAATATATATATATATAATATATATATATATATATGGAGGTGCCATGGCCCAGTGGTTAGGGCAGCGGACTCGTTTCTTGAGTAACGCTACGATGGACTGGGGGGAAAATACGCCATAGAAACCGGGCCCATCAGCCTGGCTAGGCTTGAAAAGGGTGCAAATATATATATATATATATATATATATATTATATATATATATATCAGGGTGGGCTTATTAGAAAAGTGTGATGCTAGAGCTGTGAAATATTACATGCGATACTTTTAACACTTCTTACGGGACTAAATTTGGCATCGTGGATTTATCAAGTACCAGCCGAATAAAATTTACGTTGACGTGGTTATCTCACTACGGGATGATGCTCCACCTCTACCATCAGTGCAGAAGTGAGCAGCGGAATTTCGGAGTGAAAGGAAGAATACTGAATATACTTCAAGGTTCGGACACCACCGAGGAAAACATTGATCATGTTCACTACATGTTGATGGATGACAAGCAATTGGCTATAAGTCAAATAGCCAAGTCTTGTAGCATCTCTCCTTATAGAGAGGAATTTGAGAATAGTCTGCACAATAAACTAGGCATAATCATTGCTGCTCGCTGAGTGCAGCGTTTTCTGACATAGAATCAAAGGTGCAACAGGATGCTCACGTCACAGGAAAATCTGACATCGTTTGAGGCAGATCCAGCTAGTCACCTTGAATGTTTCTTAATCAATGATGTGTTAGCTTCATCGATTTGGGCGAGGAACAAAAATACAATCCATGTTGTGCACGCACACCCACCCACCCCGCCACATCACCTGATCCAAAGAGGGTCAAGGGCATTTCACCTGTAGGTAGCGTGATGGCTAGTTTTTTTAGGATGCTTATTGCTTATCTTCAAAATGGTCACACCATCAATGGAGATTACTATGTCAACTTGTCAATCAAGTTACGAAAGTCAATTAAGACCAAGCGCACAGGAAAACTGATTAAAGGTGTCTGGTTTCATAAGGGGAATGTTCCAGTACACAAGTCCTTAGTTTCAATGGCTGCTGCGCGTGATTGTGGCTTCGAAATAGTTGGTCAGCTTCTATATTCTCCTGATTTGCCTCAATCTGAGTATCATCTGTTCCCCAACATGAAAATACATTTTGCTGGGAATCAGTATCGCAGTGGAGATAACATCCTAGCTGCTGCTGCTGACTTTTTTTGTCCAACTAGGTTGGCAGGTAACTAGGTAGATAAATGACAGACAGACAGACAGACAGACAGACAGATAGATAGATAGATAGATAGATAGATAGATAGATAGATAGATAGATAGATAGATAGATAGATAGATAGATAGATAGATAGATGGATAGATAGATAGATAAACGCATACATAAATAGATACAAAGATACAGATATAAATATATGTTTGTCACAAAATGATGTGTCTATTATATTAATGCGAGTATTAAATGGATACTTTTTCTCGTCGCTTGTGTATCAATCTAGTAAAATGGAAGAATGCTTTCGACATATCTGATACATCACTGAGTTTCTAGTTCATTGCAACAATTATAGTTCTAACTCAATTCATGTCTTCAACATACTTTGAAATCATCATCGAGGTTCTGCTAAGCTCAGTTAAGCACAGTATGAATACGAAATCTTTATTCATGCTTGATGGGGCATTGCTTTGAATCATATGCACATCACATGCCCACACTCACTGCGATGTTTGTAAACGTGAATTATATCTATGTATGCGAATTCAAGGAATATATTTCATATGTAAATATTTGAAAGCAATAATCATATTATATGTCTGTTGTAATATATATCTGGATGTTAACAAACAACTGGGAGTCTGTTCCCAAAGTTGATATGAAAATAACTAAGGTCTCCTGTTTCTTTGGCTTGAAGTTTCTTGTACCCATTCGTCTAAATTAATTTGGTCTTTCTAATAATCTCTACCTCTTCCAAATGTCACCAATGAGGTTTGCTTCTCTCCATCTTTCAATGCTACATACTCGATTATATCCATGCAAACAGCTTGAAGTGGTTGTCATGCCATACAAAAGTCGATAAATATATATCTAAATTAGGTTTTCATTTTAGCTACTTGTATCATTGGACTCTTATTGTCTGCAATGTTAACGTGTAACGCAAATCCAGGATTTCATTAGTATTTAATTTATTGACACCTCTGAGATGATGGCAAATGGGAAACTGGCAGATTTGAGCGTGGAACATAAACCTTATGACATAAAACATGGTAAGATATATTCTCTTTCCACTTTTTTTACAAAAATCTGTTCTCCGGTTGTTACACATAGAAGGAAAATACATGTGGCATTAATAATTGAAGGAATATGTTGTAAGAAACGAAGAATTATACCTAATTTAAAATATTATCAAGAATACTTAACAACTGTAGCTGGAGTTTTACATATATAAACAACACTCATGAAAGACGTTCTGGGCTTATAGACACGATAAATGCCAAATGTAACCACAACCATATTCCACTTGTTCCGTTTGAGACAAAATCTAAAGTCTAGAAATAGTAAAGACCCTTAAAATGAATCCTGTGTAGTGTCGTATTTAATTTCAAATAGGAAGGCTAACTGAAAATTATCAGAGAGCTTACAATACCAACCACTTAATGTTCAAATATACTAAGTTAGGATGATGCTTAAATATATACGAGAGGAGTATTATGTTGGTGTGCCGAGTTTACAGAAAATGCCTAAAGAAAACCCGCTTTCGTCTAGAGTGGGAAAAGAAATGTGACACCATGACGCTGTCTCACTGACCAAGCTATAGTCTATAGCCATAAAATAGTTTGGAACACATTATCACTCTATGGTGATGTAATAAAAGTGCAGTCCAAACGAAGGAAATTCGTCAATTCTAAATTGATCAAACTGGAGAATTATAAATGAAAAAGTAAGAAATATAAGCAATAATCTTCAAATAACTTTCAAACCAATAAACGTGTACAATCTACCACCAGATACCAGGAACAGACGAGATATTTCGGTGCTGCAAAACACATATTCAAACTTTAAATGCTGGCATCAATCGTAATAATTAGTAGTAGCTTACTGACAATAGAACATTAGAAACGGCGTATTAAGGTGAGAGAAAGAAGTTTTTCCGGCTAGAAACTCAACTAAAAATAGGAAGCATATTTAGTCACATCTACAATATACAAATATTCAATAGAAGAAACGTAACTGATTTTATAAAGATTAATTCGGTATGACAGAAAATCAGAGCAAAACTGGAGGTACACCAGAAGAAAAAAATATATATTACTGTCCAATAGACGATTAGAACGTTTGAGCACAAATAACTACTGTTATTCCGATTATAATTATGTAGATTTTCTGCATAAAATTAAGGCCAAAATATAACGACAATATGTTTCTTATATTACAGAAGCAAATAAAGCAGCAAATGCTCCAGGAAATTACAAAAGTAAATAATTATTCTGAGTAAGTAACATCACTGAAATAAATATATTACTACTTGAAGACAAAATAAAATGCAGAAACCACAGTCAAAAACACTAGTTTAGATGGTGGAAAACAATTAGCCTAAATCCTGTCGAAGCTAAAGGATTTTGCTGTAACCAGAAAGAAGTGCTATGAAAGCTAGCAATAACTGAGACTTAATAAAGTCCGTCAAAAGAAAATGTGAGTATAACCATTTATACGATCTTAGTCAGAATGAGACTATACTGTCAAAGCAGATTTAAATTGTAAAGGTCTGAATAGATGGTTGAACGATTTCTCCCCAATACTAATGAAGGGTGTGGATAGATAAACCTCTATTTCGAAATTACGAATCAATATCATATCTATAGAGAATGTAAATGTTTAGTAATTAAGGTTTCAGTTTCTTCTTCTATTTGTATTTATCCATTAAAATAACACAGTATCTGCTGAGCAGAAACGAGAACTCAAGAGCAGAGGTAGAGAAAGAAAATGCTAACTTAAGTTTAAGTTCACAAAGCTATTGCAAATTAGCGACAGACGACACGTGTGTCTATGACTTGGATTGACTTCAACCTTTATTTGATATGGCTTTCGTTCCTGCACCGTCGCGACATTGAGTACATTTTCCACATATAATTTATTAAACAGATTTAATAACATATGGTAAAATGGCGAATTATTTATTATGCTTTCCATATTCGGATCATATGGTTATTGCAAGAATACTTAGTCTGAAGTAGGTCAAAGAATAATGTACAGGAGGAACTCATTGTTTGAACGTCTTATCCGTATTGCTTTGATGAATAGCTTTAAATGATTGTAGTGTATGCCTAGAAAGGATCTTTCTGCGCTCAAGCATGTCTCATTCATGGATGATGTTATACTCTTCACTGAAAATGAAAGATCCAATCTCATATTTAATCTCTTTATTGCTGTCTTGAATTTATAGCAATTTATCATTAATATCTGCCGTATTATCTATAAACAGAAGCTATCATTGTACAGATTGATATTTCTATCGGAACGAACATAGATGAAGTTCAGTTATGAAGCGTATAATTATGAAGAATTCAAGAATGATATCGAATATTATAGGAAACGATGAAAAAGAAGATACTTTGTGTATGAATTGGTTTAAACAAAATGTGAATTCCGGAACTTAATGTGTTACGTTCGGTGTAATATTGTTGTTATTCAGTGAAGGGCCGTAAAATTTGGTATATTTGATAGCGAAAATCAAAGCAGCCTTCATTTGCAATCCAATGTAAATTCTTCTTTTATGGTCAATAATGGGAATGAAGACATTTTATGATAAGTATACAATGTCGGGCGTTTAAAAAAAGAACCTGACATATAATGTGAGGAAATATATGTCGTGAATATAACGTATTCTGTCAACAATAACCATGAAATGGAATATGTAGTACAGTTGGATGAGCGGCAATTATGAAATCGTGTCAGACAAACATTGCTGCCAAGATAGTCTAAGAATCAAGGTAAAGGGAAACTTTTTTTTTGTTGCGTAACTTAAAGTGTTTTGTGAAATAACATATTTTTAGTGGAAATATTGGTTTCAAATTTTGCCACAAGATCAGCAATTTCGGGGAAAAGATAAATCGATCATATGGATCCCAGTACACACCTGGTACTCTGTGTGTTTGTGTTTGTGTGTTTGCGTGTGTGTATGTTGCACCAGTACTCGGCCGATGCTTACTTTCAACTGCGTAAAATAGAGTAAACTGAAATTAAGTAATTTCTACAAAAACAAAAAAAAAAACAAATGTCATCCCGCTTAATTATTAAACGCCATAGAGTCTTCACTTTATATGTGTGTGTGGTTTTGTGTTTGTTTAGAAGTCATATACAAGCAGAGATTGTAGTTTCCTATCAACATTATGTCTTCTGTATATCGTCTTCAAACTTTAGCATAGATAGCATGAACCAATACTTATTATGTCTCTGATGAACCTGGAGAAATCTTTCATCCATGTCTTTAATCTTACAGCCAACTTTCCGTTCCCCACACTCACGAACTACTCTGCCATAGCTTCTGCACTTTCTATAAAATGAGGAAGAAAAGGAATCCGTTATTGTCCTTCTCCTGCAGCTTTCCAGTAAATATATTCATTTATATTTAGTGCTCTATACACAAGCAAATATATTCTGTTTAAATCCCCAGCCACGTATTTTATCGCAAAATATAATTTAGTTGAATAATTTGTCTGTGTCAGTTTTGCTTATGCATATTTCATCTGGCAGAGGCCGACTTTCTTCTCTCAGCATCTTAAAAACGTGATTTAACAAATTAATATCATATAAGTAAAATATTATGATCTGAAGAATTTTATGGCGTATCTAACTTAAATGAATATATATCTTGCACAAAAGCTGACAGAAGGACTAAACAGAACAGATATGCTTCTTTATGAGCTTCTTCCCATTTACCTTAATAGAGGGAAATTGATAAAAACATTAAAACAACGTCGTAAATTATTATCTGAATAGCAACGATTTTATTTGACCACTGCATTATCGATTTGAATACTAAAACCTTACAGGCAATATAATTTCGATATAAAGTTATTGCCGTAATACAAGTGAGCAGATCATCGTTCTCATGATTAAATTCAGATCAGGACGAAGTAATAAGTGTTTCAGTATAATACGTTATTGAAAGGCGAATGGGTGAGGAATAAAACTTCACCTCGGAAAAACTAATAATAGTTTAAATACTTACCGACTTTGTTTGCAGATAATTGACGTTAAAATGTCTGTTTCCAAAAGAAAATGTATTAAATACTTTATGATGTACAGTAAATCTTAACAGATCCACTTGTATAACTTTATACTTTCTCTGACACCAATCATTGTGCTATGGCTGAAGTGAGGCATCACATTTCTTGGTGTTTTAGTCTGTCATAGTGCTTATTTCTGTCTGATACTTATTGGTTTTATAGATAGATATTCTATGCGTTGGCGAAATAACAATTTTGTTACACCCGCACACTAGTATTCATATTCACACATAAACTTATGCTCGCAGGCATACACCTCACTTCGTGTATATATATATGGAGAGAGAGAGAGAGAAAAGTGGAACAACAAGGCACCAATATTTACTGGAAATAGCAGACGATAATATACGACGCTATAGTAAAGATTCACTGTATATTTACTGCTAGTATATGCACAGTGAAGCTTTACTATAGCGTCGTATATTACCGACTGCTCTTTCCAATAAATATTGGTGCATTGTTGTACTACAATTCTATATTTATACTTTAATGTTACTGTGCTTTCTTTTACTGAAACCTGACCCTAGAAGTATGACTCAGAGTGATCAGTGGCGAGTATCTAAACACGACAAACAGAAAAATGTGTATTAAATACAATGCATTTTAAATTGTTGATTCACTGAAGTTAACACTGCTTACAGAGCAGATCAGACGAAGGCGTAGTGGCAATTTGTGATTTATGAAAATAATTTTCTATCAGCTGTAATTTGCTTTGTAGTAGGTAGAAGGGAATATGCAATTAGTCGTTATATTAAGTGACTGTCAAAGAAAATGTATGGTACTTTCCAGATATAATGAAGAAATTTTGAAGATGATATACGTTTAATATGCAGATAAGGTACGTTTTATGCAGTTGGAAAAGATCTTATAATTTTCATTAAGTGACAAAATAGCGACATTTATGTAGTTTAGTGTTAATAATGGAACAGAGAATTTCCAAATGTGTTTGGTCAAATGGACATGGATTTTAATACATAGTAAGCAATAAGGCAGCGAACTGGCAGAATAGTTAACACGCCGAGCAAAATGTTAAGTGTTTACATTCTGAGTTCAAATGCTACTGAGGTCGACTTTACATTTCATCTTATCGAGATCGATAAAATCAGTAACAGCTGAGCACTGGCTCGACGTAATCGGCTTACACCCTCTCCAAAGCTGCTGGAGCCAGGTGCCAAAATTTGAAGCCAAAATATAGATAACAATAGCTCGGCGATGAGGGAGAACCGTTAACACGAGGGATAAAACGCCTAGCAGCATTTCGTATGTCTTCACGATCAGAATTAAAATTCTGCTGAATTCATTTCTGCCTTTCATCCGCTTCGGGGTCGATGAAACAGGAACACGTTTGGGTACTGAGGTCGATTTAATTATCTTACTCCGACCACTTGCTGAACTTGTGCCAAAATTTGAAGCCGATATATAGTTAACAGTGTAATGAAGTATTGTGATGATGTGTTGTGTAATTATCCAAAGCCAGCAATGGAAAATAACTTAAATTTGGTGTTTGGCATGAATTTGGACAATGTTGATGATAATGCACTGAATGCTAACACAAAATGGTTTTAATTATTTTATACTTCCCTCCGAGTCAGAGAAACAAATTCGCAAAATCTAACCGTTATAGTAAGCGTCTAACAAAACTAATGGAGATTATTGCAACACATTGAAAGAGAATTTCGTTGTAAATTAAATTTGCTGCTTAGAAAAATTTGATGTTTGCTAGTTGTCAAAGTAGCAGTTTGAATTATATTTCGGTCTACATCGGTGCAGATTATATTTGGACCTACTAAAATCAGCGGGATGTTTTGTTTTTTTTTGTTTGGTGTAAGGATGAAAATTATAGTTCTATATATTTTATAGTAATTAAATTTTACACTTATCGAAGCTGTTTCCATCAGCATGATGATAAACATTAATAGGTTACATCGACTTTAGGCACGGATTTCTCAGTGCGCTTTGGGTAAAGGGCTAGACGCAATGATAGGACAGTATATCCTCGCACACTTAAATTAGGTGAAACTTCCTATCACTGAACACCATATGTGTATTGTGAAATAGCAACGGAAATCATATTTGTAGAACATACAACGCAAAAGGTCTCAGAAAAAGACTCCCAACTATACTAAACACATACAAAACGGATGAAACTTAATCAGCTAAATACGATTGTCATTGAAAATGACAATTGTGAACATTCAAATCGAATTTTCAGTACAGAGCTTCGACAAAACATCTGTAATATAAGTGCAGAAATATACATCATATATATATACACGCGCGCACACGCGCGCGCGCGGACAGAGAGGGTGAGAGCGAGATTATACTCTACGGCATTGCTTGTTGTTTACATAAATGTTATAGCCTAATCCAACTACTACCAAGGCAGAAGAAAATTTTTAATAAAATTCACTGTGTATGTATAGAAGCATATATGTATTCATATACGTGTACACACACGCGCACGCTCGCTCAGAGAACGACGCACACAAACTGGATTTATAATGAATAAAAATTGAATATCTTGATCTATATAGATTCCACCGAAATAGCCTTATTTATGAGGATATGTGAGAATGATATTCATAGGATATTCGAATGATATAGTATATGCGCATGGGATACATGATACATTGTTTATTGACAAAATATACTACACTTGCCAAATGAAATTTCATCACACGTCAATATATGATGCACTCTGTCAAATGTATGGAATGTTCGTTATGTCAAAGAGTTATTTAAATACCAGTTTCAACTTATACATCAATGCCCTCATACTCGAAGACACAGGTGAACCATTCAAACGATAAAGTAACAAGGGTTGAAATAGAGAGAATGCGGGATTACGACACAAAAAATCTTCCCAGTTCTATGCTCCTTTTCAAAAGAATATATGAAAGAATTGTATAAGAATAATACATGTAAATTTATGCAATATCTCTCCTTGGAAGTTCCTATATTATTAAAACGTTTCTATTATAGGCATAAGAGATGACACCTGTGGGGAGGGAGCTAGTCAATAGCACCGAGGCAGTGAAAGGGTGGCATTTATTTTATCGACCTTGAAAGCAATACAGGTAAAGTCAATCCTGGCTGGATTTGAACTTTGAACATAGCATTTTGTCCCCTAGTGCTAACAGATTCCGCCCGTTCACCTTTTTACATCTAAAGTAAAAAAAAAATGAATACATATTACCAACTTTATTCCGTTACAGAGCTCCAGAAAGGCACCATTTCAATGAGTAAAATAATGGTAAAGATGATGATGAAGATGATAACGATGAGGAGGAGGAGGAGGAGGGCGGTGATTAGGATGATGATGATATTAATATCGATACTATTAATGATATTAATGATAAAAATAATAATAGATATTATTATTATTATTATTATTATAACAGCACCAGCAACAACCTCATTGAAATTTGGGATTAATTGCATTAAATCTTTATAATAATTAAATTATTACTGAGCAATGAGAATATTGATCTCTTCTAGTTGAAATGTTTCTGCAATTAAACCTCAGCAAGCAATTACATAATTATATTGATTTTGCGATTTAATAACTGCTATGCTTGAAGCTCGATCGTCTTAAACGGGATCTTATAAACATGTTACTTGACAATGAGGAGATATTGTTTTTAACTTTTTTAAATTTCTTTTCTTTTACCATATCAATAATGCAGGAATTTTTCCAAAATATTTTTCGTATATTTTGGAATATTCTGTGAAATATCTGAAATAAATTATTTATGTATTTATGTTTATACTTAATTTTTTTTTTCTTTTACCTCTTTGAGTCATTAGGCTGCGACTAAGCTGGAGCACCGGGTATAGCCGAAAAAATCGATCTCAGTACTCATACGGAGGTAAAAAAAAGAGCTACATCGGTTGCTAAACGGTGTTAAGAGACAAGCACAAACCGAAGGACACACAAACATACACACCCACACGCACATACGCACAGATTTATAACTGTCTTAGAAGTTATAATCCGTTCTTGTGTAAATATAATGCATGAATGTATGGGGGAGCGTGATAGTCGATTACATTGACTACCCTCTGCTCAACTGGTACTTAACTCATCGATTCCGAAAAGATGAAAGACAAAGTCGTATTCAAGGCAATTGTAACTCACAAAGTAAATCTGGAAAAAAATATCGCAAAGCATTTTGTCTGACGTGCTAAGCATACTCCCAGACCACCGCCTCAACAATCATAATAACCCAAATGGATAGAAATACATCTCACTTTTTGTAGTTGTCTGTTATTCGATTTACGTTCACAGAAATAAGTGATCAACATACATTTAGAATTGTGTAAATTATAGTCCATTCAGATAGAAAGTCCATATTAAATTTTTAAATTTTATAAGAATTCATTTGAAAACCACTCAAATAAAATCAAAAGGATGATATTATTTGAAAAATAATCCCTCAAAATAAATTGTCACTTGTTTATGACACTCAATAGAACTACTATGGAAAATAGCAGTCACCGTATTACATAGGAGTGAAAGTATGATGTTGCCCTATGCAACAAAATATTTGGTAGCTAATATCAACCAAATGATATAAAACAATAGAAAGTTTGAATAGTAAGTCAGAGGGAAACTGGACAAAACGTCATTTAATAAAACTATTTACTTAGTGCTGTTCTGAACAATTTCACTTTGCCGCTCCATATTTATAGTTTGCTTCAAGTGCCAGATCTCATGTAAACTTATGACATGGATTAGTCAAACTTATGACTTTTGTTAACTACTGTCTGCAGTACGGTAGTAGTCTCTTATCCCTGTATACAAACAAAACTTTCATTCATTGTTTCTTTGTCTTGTTTATTTTCCATGATGGTGAATGAATAAAACTCGGGCTTTCTATTTTATGTAAAAATCAATGGAAATTGATTGATATTATCTTTGAGGGAATGCAATGGCTCCTGTCATTTTCTATACCGTAATGTCTCTTCAGTTCAGTTACATTCTATCTAATAACAATACTGTTTCAAAATTTTTGTAAAAGCATTAGGCATTTTCATACTTAATGGTGTTTAAGAATTGAATTAAAATGCACATATACTCTGTAGCAAAATTCAAATACATTATTTGTTTTGAGAATTCACAATGATGGTTATAGTTAGAATTCATTATGGTACATTTTTCTGTCTATATATATTTTATATTCATATTTCTTTCAAGTTGCCTCTGCTTTTCATCCACCTACGAGGAAGTTGTGGTTGGAAATATCAGTGACGTATTGGGATTTATATTTATATTATATTTAGCGAGAATTTAAAATCTGAACACTAAATACATCTTCACATTGAGATATAATTGGTATTATCCTTTACACATATAAAACTTCTACAAAGAAAATATGAACAGTGTTATCAGGACTGAAAGTTAGTATTTTGATTGTGTAATTCAATATGCACGCATAATCATTTAGAAGTGGATAGGTCATGGCGTGAGTTAGAATACAAAGCAATTTCAAATGTTACCAAGAATCAGATAGATATGGAAATAGGACACAGAACAATCGCATCTCATAAAAAGAACAAGATAATTACATAGACAAAAGGGGTACTGAAGGGCATATCGCTACTGAATGTCTATTTAACAGCCGTCATCTCGCTCTGCCGTCTCTCTCTAATTTTCTTCTCTTTTTTTGCATACACATTCGCCCCTCTCTCACTTTTTCTCACTCTCTCTTTCTGTCTTTCTTTCTCTCACTCTTTCAGCATATATATATATATATATATATATATATATATATATATATATATATATATGCTGAAAGAGTGAGAGAAAGAAAGATATATATATACATACACACACATACACTCAGATATATATATATATACATATATATATATATATATATTATGTGTATGTATGTATATATATTTACACATAAATGGATACGAAACCGAAAAAATATTGATGTATAAATAGATACACATGTGAATAAGAATGTATGTGCCTGAATGCTTGTACATACATGCGTACATATGCATCTATGCATGCATATATGTGTGTGTGTGTTTACGAGTGTTTGTAAGAGTGGGGGAGTATATGTGCATGCATATATGCTTGTGCGCCAGTATGCACGTATAATTGCCTAACGACTTGAGGAATATGAGTAAGAAACTCAACAACAGAACGTTTATATGAAGTTAGACGCCATTTCGTGGCTATCTTGTGGAGATGCCTGATAACGCTCTACTGTTTCGGTATAGATATACATATTTTTTTCGCCATTTCTTTATTCTAATATCTTTTGTGCCGTCCTTCACGACACTGATACTGAATATAAATAGATAAAATGATATTCCATTATATGAATCACAATATCTATATTCGTTATTGTTTTACACAGCTCTGTTGGTGTATTTTCTTACATTTCTTATATATTTCGTTTCTTCTTCATTTGGATTTGTGTTGTTTTTGTAATGATACGTTTATTCATTATTATCGTCATAATTATTATCGGAGTTTTCATCTGTTCTACTATCCTCAACTACCTTCCACTTTTTTCTTCCTGTCCAAATAATTCTCCGACACACACATACGAATTCACACACAACCACACACAGGCACACACAGTGACTTAACACACATGCAAATATACATATGCATACCGTCACACCCGCGCATACAAAGGTTGAGAAGGCAAACTTTGTCTTTCCTTTTCAAATAAATCCACGATCTCTATCTGCCTCTCTATTTGTCTACCTCTCAATATCGCGCACTCATGCATACACACATACAAACAAACACACATACATACATACTCATACATACATATATACTCCCACACAGAGATACACACAGACATGTGGAGATATATTCGATCTTTTGTGATATATATATATATATATATATGCATGTATATGTCATTTTCTCTTTCCTCTCGTTATCTCTCCTTCATTTTCTATTACTTCTAATGCATCACTCTCTCATTGTAACCTTTGCTTTAGTTTTTGCTTTGTATTTTTTATTTATATTTTATTCAATCATTGTGTAGACTCCAGACTCCAGGGAACGCGTTTAATTAATGACAACGTCACAGACACTAGAATACATTCAAGATTGTAATATAATACTATTGAATTCCATTGAAGCTGACACAAGTATTTCGATTCCCAAAGAAAATGACTTTAATCATATCAGTCCGTCTTCAGAACATCTGTCCTCGGAGGTCAATACTGCGTCAATAGAACCAATTTCTTCCATCATATGTTCCTCTCCTTACAGAACCGGATCCATTTTGGGGGGGCCATTATTTTTGGTTATTCTGTTATTAATGTTGTTGTTTCACCGTTTTCCAATAAACGCATTTCGCTTTGGCAATGCTCAATAGAACTTAACTAGTGACATTGGCATTTATATAACATGAAATTACTGTTGCAATCTAAACTGAACATTCACATTTTTCTCATTCGACAGAATTTAATTTCCAATTTAGCTTCTCATTCTATTGTTATAAGATTAAATTATAATTTTCATTACGTTAGCTAAAATGCAATAACACTTTTTAGAGGATATCAGTTATGGTTATTACATTTATTTTTCTAATACAATCTAATTTTCAATCTAATCATCATTTGAAAATTACGGTTTATATAGTAATGGAAACAATATTTAAGATGACGTCGATTATTCAGTATTTTTCACTTTCTGAAGTAATCTTCCATTTGTGACGCGAAATTGCTTGGTTCTTCAATCCCAGAATTTACGAAAATATACAACATTTTCGAAATAAGTTCGAAATATGATAGCTATCACATCCAAAGATTAGGTACACAGCTGACTGTTGAATTGAACCGTACCTCAGATTTAAGGAAGAGAAAATAATAGAAACCAACGTCTTCCTTCAATGAATTGATTTCTATTAATTCTACGTAACATGAGACAATTACAGGTTTTGTTTATAAATATCACGTGTAATTTAGATGCGGTTATTATTTTTGTTAATGGAAACACGCACACGTACACACATGGATACATTCATGTGCATGTATATGTGTGTATAGAAATATATATATATATATATATATATATATATATATATACATAGGGGAGGAGTATACATTTATGCATGCATATTTTTATACATTTATAAATACAAAAAACATATATTCATCCATACATGCATATGTCTGTGTGTGTATGTGTGAGTGTGTGTCTGTCTTTTATCCTTCATATTTTACCTGTTTCAGTCATTATGCGGCGGCCATGCTGGGGCACGGCTTTGAATATTTAGCCGAATGTATAGACCCCAGTACTTATTGTTTTAAAATCTGGTACCGCTTTGTGATGGGGACGTAAAAATGCCAACACTGGTTGTCAAGTAGCTATGTGAGGGACAAATACAGACACACACACACACACTCACATAAATGGCAATTTCTGTCTGTCTGTCTGTCAGTTACCATCTTGCTGCCTACACCACTGCACGAATATTTCAGAAACTTTGCATGCAGGTTAAAGTAAAATCCAGTTGAATTATAGGCTAATTTCCGACTTCCAATAAGTAACTACAAACGGTTGGGATATTATTTGATAAAAGGAGAATGGAGTAAAAAGTGTAAGTGTGAGGGAAATAGGATGGCATAATGAGTAGCTGATATCAGGAGGACCGGGGAGGGCAACGTTGTGTAAGTGACAAAAAATTGGAGTGGCAGTGGGTTGTAACGTTAATATACCTGTGTTTCATGGATGTACATGCGACATTGCATACGTACTTTCGTAAATACACAGTTACATCCATACACACACGCTACACACATGCTACACATGCACATACACACAACTAACTTTTAAAACGTCAACGAAGGGAAAGAAAGGCGGGTGTGAGGAATACGTAGCTTTAAGGAGAAAGGTTTAGGTGACTTTTCTGTGTTCATCGCAAAGAATTATTCACGCACGTACACACACATACATACATATGTCTACTATACACCATTTTAAACTCGTGATAACCTGTGGTACGTTTGTAAACGTGCGCGTATGTATGCATGTGTGTATGTGTGAGTATGTGTTTCAGTGTGTGTGTGTCTCAAATCTGTACCAATCTGTACCAATTAAAAGCCTATCTGTCTGTGAAGGCATCGTCTGACATGGAATAACCAAACATTTATATAACACTTTAATAAAAAATCTCCCCACAACGACGGGATATTCATCTAATATATACACACGCAGACATACACGCGCCACACAAACACACATATATATATATATATATACTAGAAAGAGCAGCCAAACTCAAACTGCTAATAGCGGTTTGAGTTTGGCTGCTCTTTCTAGTGAGTCGAATGTCCTATTATGGCCATTCCTTATATTTTTGAATATATATTATGTAGTCTTTGACTATCTTTTCATTCTCACTGGACCGCTACTAGCGGAGAATTTTTTCTAGAATTTTTTGCTACCCTTATATTTATTAATATATATATATATATAATATATATATATATATATATATATAATATATATATATATATATATATATATATACCCACGCAAGTTAAGAGCCACTAATAACCATTAATCACTGACCGGATTAAAGTATGTTTCGTTTTTATGCGATTATCTGATATAATACATTCTTGTAGTACGGCATTTTAGGGAATTATAAGTAATCCCTGTTTTCTGAGAGAAATTCAGCAGAATAAAACTGGAAAGAAGCTCATAAGATGGTTACCGCTTGTTTCTCAGAGGAAGACGTCTCAGGAGTCTGTTTTATTTACAGTATACATACTGTACTGCATACCTATTACTATATATAGATTTATAAGGCGGCGTTGGCAGACTCGTTAGCGCACCGGGCGAAATGCTTAGCGGTATTTCGTCTGTCGTTATGTTCTGAGTTCAAATTCCGCCGAGGTCGACTTTACCTTTCATCCTTTCGGGGGCGATAAATAAAGTACCAGTTTCGCACTGGGGTTGATGTAATCGACTTAATCCCCTTGTCTGTCCTTGTTTGTCCCCTCTATGTTTAGCCCCTTGTGGGCAATAAAGAAATATATATATAGATTTATTATATATTGTTCTCATTGAGTTATTGACATATTGACGACAGCCGTAAAGGGGAGTGAGAGTAAGTTGACACTTTCATCCGTAGACTGAGGTCGCAGCTTGGGTAATTCCTTGCAACCCTTTTGCTTCCCGTGCCTGTGATAAGGTGAATATGTTGGGAGCAGGACGTTGTATGACTGACACTACGGAGAAGTCCTTGAGCAACCGCTTCAGGTTTGTTGCTGCCATGGAAAAGACTTGTACCATTAGATAATGCTCAGGCGTCATGAAGCGAGTTACTACTGCGCTTCAGCCACATTGTCGGGCGTGCTCGTTGCATTCTTGTGTACCACTTGTTACCTTTTGTGGGAAGACAACACCAACTGCATTTTGTTGAGAGAACAAAACTGTCAACGTTGACTTACAGACGGACGGCCGGCGGCAATATAACACTTAAAGAAAAGGTTGTGACTTGTGCAATTCACAATTGTCACCTATACTCTTTAAAATGTCTTACAGTATGTCAGTTTCGACTAAATTTCACCTGTAAAGTAAACGTTAAATACATCTATAAAAAGTATATCTCTCTACGTTCTATTTGTATGAGGAAAGGCTTCTCAAATTTTCTTTATTTTGTCTGGCAGCTACGCCAATAGCAAAACAGCATTTTTATATAAATAAAACATCGAGCTCTGTTATTATCATTATCCAGTCTTGTAATATAAGGACACAGGACATATTAATAACACCTTTATGTAAAAAAAAGAATCATATCTGTTACAGTTAGTAGTTGTAATGCTAATTTTTCTTTGTTTCATTTTCCCTTTGTAATATATTTAGAATATTTCTTTTTTACCTAATTTGGAATAGGTAATTCAAATTTATGGACTTTCCTAAAATAATTCATGACCAGAAGAAAAAATAAATATAAGCTGTTAATAAAAATTCATGTTTTTTTTTTCTTTTCGGGCATATAAATAAATCATTTAAGCCTTGAATAAAACTGCACGTTGTTCCTTTCTTAGAGAAAGATCGCGAAAGATTCAGGAAACCAATTATTTGCCTCTCACCTAAACAAATGAAATCTCTCAGCTAATATGGCAGAGTCATCACAGCTAGAAGACTGATTGGCCTGTATGTGATTTTATAAATACGAAATAACTGTACGTGTATACAGAGACAGAGAGGCAGTCACACAGATAGATAGATAGATAGATAGATAGATAGATAGATAGATAGATAGATAGATAGATAGATAGATAGATAGATAGATAGATAGATAGATAGATGAAAGAGAAGAAGAAGAAGAAGAAGAAGAAAGAAAAAGAAGAAGAAGGAAAAAGAAGAAGAAAGAAAAAGAAGAAGAAGGAAAAAGAAGAAAAAGAAGAAGAAGAAAAAGAAGAAGAAGGAAAAAGAAGAAGAAGAAGAAAAAGAAGAAGAAAGAAGAAGGAAAAAGAAGAAGAAATAAGAAGAAAGAAGAAGGAAAAAGAAGGAAAAAGAAGGAAAAAGATGAAGAAGAAGAAGCAGAAGAAGAAGAAGGAAAAAGAAGATGAAGAAGAAGAAGGACTTCTGCCAAAATTTGCAGTCAATATCGTTATAATTCTTCACCTATTGGTATGAGAACTATTTCCATGTGCATCACCAGCCCGGAATGAGAAAGTTCATTTAAGAGTTGTTTTACAGTGAACATAGCTACAAAGTCTTCTCTAAAAGTCAGCGTTCGGTGATTATTTATTTAAGACCAACAATTTTGGAGCATGATGTATTTGAACTCTGAATGTACAGTGAGAAGACATGACACTACGCATTTACCCACTAAATGGTAACGATTCTCCCAGCTGACCGCCTGACTCTTATTCGCAGTTTAACAATTTAAAAGTGAAATTACATGTATAATGAGATGTTGCTTCGAGATAAATTTGGACCCGGTTTATTTACCAGTTCGTATTCATTCGAAGTGGAAATCTCTGATTAGATAAACAGTTATCTGGCCTCTTCGATGTAGCGTCAACTGACTTGTCAAAGTATTTTTGTTGTTGTTGTTTTTTATTTTAAAGGGAAAAAATTTGACAAGTCAGTCAGTCGCCCGCTGACACTCGTTGACACTACATCGAAGAGGCCAGAGAACAGAAGAAAGAAGAAATGCACCCAACACCAGAGCTGAAGACACCTCCAAATGTGGAGGGGGAGTCCAACGTCAAAACGGTAGAGGAGTAGGGGCCTAAACCGGACGTGGTTCCTCCTGATGGTGTATTGAGCTAACCTGATCCTATAAAGGAGCTGTTGTGGTAGCAGACCACGAAAGATGGTTGATATTCTTTCCTGTAATGGTAGTGAACATGGTGTGGTTATTGTATTTTAGCATTAGAAAAATTCAGATAAGAGACACTTGTAATCAAAGTTACTCCAAAGGTGCATCTAAGAATGTTATTCAAGGTGTTCTTCCCATGTTGCACACTATGTGATTTTAAGATTTCTCAGCTATTTTCTAGCCAGTCAAACGACTAGAAAGAAGGGCATTTTTTTTATCTAACATGTAGCAGTGAATTATAGCGTCGAAGAGAGCAGCCACTGCTATGAGTAAATATTTTATTATAGGTTTGTAATTGAGACACACGATTATTAATTATTTGGAAGTTGTGGTAAAAGAACGTCTTTTTTTTTTTGTAGCGAATATCGATATCATGATGCATATTTTTATTATCCTTATGGTGGAAGTACTTGTTGCCAACAACAATGACACCAGTAAAGGCCTTGATGAGGATGATGGTGATGATGATGATGACGACTACGATGACGCCGATGATAATGATGACGATGACGATGATGCTGCTGCTGATGATGAGGATGATGATGATGATCATCATCATGTTTCAGGCGGCGGTGGCGACAATGGAGACGGCAACGTGAGTGATGACCACGATGAGAATGCTGAAAGCGATGATGATGATGATGTGGAGGAGTGGGAAGAAGAGGATGATGGGGAGGTGGGATGGAAATTTAGTGCTGGAGAAAGAGAAGAAACAGGAGGAGAAGGTGGAGGTGATTGAGAACCGGGAGAAGAATTGAGGGAAAGGAGTAGATGAAGGTAGAGGAGAAAGAGGTGGAGAAGGAAAAGGTGGTGGAAAAGGAGAACGAAGGGTTGGGAAGGAGAAGGAGCTGGCTGTGGTTGTGGTGGGGTAGAAGGAAGAGAATATTAGTAATGGCGTTACTCGTGGTAGACTTAGTGGTCGTCATTGATGTCGACGTTGCTGTAATTGAAGAAACACATAAAAAAAAGTTAGTGGGCCGATTAAGAAATATAAAAACTTGTTGCATTTTATCTTCTCCTTCTTTCATTAGTGTGAATGTTGGGTGTGGCGGCGCGGACTATGATATATTACTGATTGGTTGCAGATTGTTGAGCACTTGTTTCCTGTTGTTAATAGGGGATAAATTAACGAAGCGTCAACAAGGCTGTAATTATATCACAGTAATAAATAAATAAATAACGACCATACACAATGGAATAGAATTATAAGAAATATGTACGCTCACGCACTCGTATACACACAAAATATAACGCTACAACAGGGGAAAAAAATGCAGTCCATAACTAGTTTCTAAAGAAGATGATTTACAAACAATTTAAATTAATTATCACCATAGAGAGCATCAAGCATCCTCTGTTTAATTATATTATTATTACTATTTTTGTTAATAATAATAATAATAATAATAATAATAATAATAATAATAATAATAATAATAATCGTGAAAATAACAATATGATGATGAATAAATAAAATTATAAAGAA
>NW_021835241.1:0-7500 GCF_006345805.1 Octopus sinensis | reverse complement strand
AAGTTCAAGAAGAAAAAGATGGTGATGAGGATGAGTAAGAGGAGAAGGATGAAGAATAAGTAGTTGTAGTTAGTTAGTTAGTTAGTTAATTTGGCTCAAAAGCAAATAGCAAGGCCATGTAGGGGGACATGGAGTTAAGTACAGGGTGGTGTTCATGTAAAGAGTTCAGGCCACTTGAGGTCAAGGGAGGCTTTGAACAAAGCGGTCGTCGGCATCTTCACCATCTCGTCTGGCAGCTTGTTCCACGGATCCGCAACCCGGACGGAGAAAGCTCCTCTCCTTCGATTGAGATGAAATCGTCGCAGGTAGAGCTTTTCGGAATGACCCCGCAGCCGACGCTCTGGAGCAGGAGTGAAGAACAGCTCTTTCGAGAGGTTACACTTTCCGCTCATGATGTTGTGGGCGAGAATGAGATCACCACGGCAGCGGCGTTTTTCTAGAGAATAAAGGTCGAGCGTCCTCAGCCTTTCTTCATAGGACAAATTTTTTAGACCATGAACCATGCGGGTAGCCAGCTTCTGGACTCTTTCGAGATGCTGTATGTCTTTGAGGAAATAAGGAGAGTAGTAGTAGAAGAAGAAGACGAAAAGAAGAAGAAGACGAAAAGAAGAAGAAGAAGAAAAGAAGAAGAAGAAAAGAAGAAGAAGAAGAAGAAGAAGAAAAAGAAAAAGAAAAAAAGAAGAAGAACTAGCGTAGAAGAGCAAAAGAAGGAAAAGAAGAATTCTACAATCGACTAGCCTATTTCTATTTGTAGGCCTTATTAACTAATTTTACAAATATTAAGAATTAATTGATTTCTATTGATATTTATTATATTCTTGTTGTTGTTGCTGTTTATTGTTTTTATTGTTGCTGCGGTTGGACAAAATGTTTAGCGGCATTCCTTCCATCTTATCTCGTCCTGAGTTCATTCGTCGACAACAGCATTGCTTTAAGCTTCTAGTTTTCGATAAAGTAAAGTACCAGTCATGTTAAATGGAAAAGGTTAAAGCTATGGCACGGTGTCCTGTATCTCTGAAATATAAGTCTCAGTTTAAACGGGCTGAAATTGTTCGACATACTCCTCGCAATATAGTACAAGAGTCAGAGAAATACATAATTAACAATTATTGACATAAGAAAGGTTTAAAATTATGTATGTCAATGACCTGAGGTTTGCAGTACGAAAGAAGTTTAACAAAAGGTGTGAGGTGGTCAAAATGGATGTTCAAGTTTTTAGTGACAGACGTCCGTCAAAGAGCCATACAGAAGATCTGTTTTGTAGACATCCCTGTGACACAAAGGACATGAATTTGAAAATACAGAGTAGGAAGCTTGGTTGTTATATTCATCGGAGTAAAATTTATCTCTGAGCTGAATGCACGAAATACTAAGTTTAAATAAAAAACAAAGAAGAGTACTGAAGAACAGCAGCAAAACGAACAAAGTATGTCCAGTTTCCTGGGCAAAAATAATCTAAGAATGGCTAGTGAAATATATTTCTGCTATATAAATATGGACGGTTCGTTGGACACAGTGTGAGACGACTGTTGTTATCGTTAGGCCTAACACATTGTAAAGTCAATACCACCATGACCGATATCCAAACTACAGTGGAGAAGGCTAGCCACTGGATTTGGTTAAAAAGAGACGATGAGCAATGGCCTGAAGAATATTGAGCATTATTTGATAACCAGCTGATCTAGCAAGCGGAGCCTCATATCAGTGAGAGGGGGGTGCGGTGCACATTGATGCCGTCGAGAGGTAGGCCCCGAAACGGTGCGGATTCTCTCCTGATGACCCCATACACTTGCTGGCTTTCGTTATGCGGAGTTTTTGACTGGTAGCACTTGCATGTGCAAGTTATTTGCAAGACATCTGAAATACTTGGGCTGTTATTTCGTCTGTAAGTGGGCGAACCTGTGCTAAGAAAACTTCACCTTGCAAATTGAAAGGTGGAGCTGAAAACCGTCTAATACAAAATCTGACCCACGTATTTGTCACACTGATATTCCATAAAATCTTCGTTAAAAACGTTTCTGAGAATATTCAGTCAATAATTCCATAATCGCATTGTCCAGGTAATCGAACACGTGGATGCTCAAACGCAGGACTTGTAGTGAATGTCAGTCATAATATTCAATTTGTATTCTCTATGTGCGCGCATATATACTTAAGTGTGTTCATAAATCATGCTTTCTGTGGATCAGTGCATGTATGCGTGTGAATCTGTGAATGTGTAAGTCAGCCATATTTAGCCACTGTTTCTATTTGCTTGTTTCATACTATCACACACACCATATAATATTGATGTAGAATTCACAAACTAATATTTCTTGACTGATTTCAGATTCATAAAGCGTTCCTGAAATTTTAATAGGAGGACTTTTTTAGTATGTAAGGTCAATAAAATTTTTATCAAAATCAACAATCAATTAAAAAAAAATTTTCACAGAGTTGTCACGACGCAAGCTGTAAATTAACTCGGAAAGTGTATTTCTTTTGAAATACAATATATATATATATATATACATATATATATATATATATGTGTGTGTGTGTGTGTGTGTGTGTGTGTGTATGTACGTATATATATATATATATATATACACATATATTAAGTATCACATTCATTTGTATGTATTTCATTTTAATTTCCGTCGTATCACACACGTTTATAAGTCACAGACAAATAGTAAATATTTAACAAATGCAACTATAATGGTAAAGATCAATTACGTGATGATAGTGATAATGGTGGTGGTGTTGGAGATGGCGTTGCCGGCGGCGGAAGTGGTGGTGATCCTGGAGGAGGAGGAGAAGAAGATATCTAATTGATTATCAGTATCTAAATTCATACTTCACGACGAAAAATAAGCATATGTCATAAAAATTCAAACATCTCGATGATGACAAAAAAGATAACGGCACAATAAATGGTTAACAAAACAAACAGGGAAAAAATGTAAATTAAAATAAGAAATACATTCCATAATAAAATTCGAAGCAGGCTGATGACTTCCAGAACGATAAGAATAATGTTTTATTATAATATATTTTGCATAATTTCCATTTCGTTAATGCTGTCTCAAATATATTGAAAACTATTCAGTCGCATACACAAAATAAACCTGACGTAAAATAGCTGAGAGCAAAAATAAGAATAATACAAAGCATAGTGTATGAAATAAAATAGTCTTCGAAAAACAAATGAGTCGATATTTCCCTGAGAGATATTAGTCTATTAAACGGAAGCCAAGTTATGTTAGGAATGTAAAGAGGAGAAAATATTACATTAATTAATGTGACTTATGTGAGGAAGACAAGAAAGTTTAACTTACTGAATAATATTGTTTTATTACGGTTTTGTCAAAGTCAAGAGAGAATTCAAAACATGGTTGCATCTAAAGAGGAGCAGATGCGTTTTTTTTTTAATTGCCACCTACACATGTTAATAATGGACGCAGTACCAGACAGTGGCTCTCATAGCTTCTGGTTTTTTAACCGACTGGTAATGTTATCAAGCACATCTTTAGTCTTAGAATAAAAGATGGGCTACTGCAAATATTTTGCTCAATACCACAGGTTAGCTTGTCAGTTGCTTCACATTAACCAGTTGAGCATTGTATCTCTGATCACGAGTAGACGTAGTGCGGGTGCATCACAGCCATATGTTCAGAGGCATTCTTTGGAGTTTGAATTATTCACTCCTAGAACCATGGATGTTTTGTTCATCATCCTTAAAAAACCTTATTCAGGGACCTTTTGAGCAGGATGGGCTACTCGACCTGAAGAAAATTCTAACTGGGCCCCACCTTCAAACATATGCGCTGTTTCTCTTGATATGAGATCCCCATGTCTCGCATATATGGTTGTGATGCATGTGCCTGGTGTACACTTATCAGACGATTAGTCGCGATGTGTTACTTGGGTTTCGTATGTTTATAACATGGTGTCACGTTGATGGCATGCATTGCTCACTCATTAATAATAATAATAATAACAGCAAAGACAGGGATATCCTCCTAACTTTAATTAGGGAAAAAATATTTACTTATACACAATATTAAGGCGAGAGAAAAAATTAGCAAAAATTTTTTAATTATATTAATATGAACAGGAAAGCATGGAATAAGCTCCGGACTTGGTTTCGGCTTTCTAAATCTTCATTTTGCCTCAATTGCCTTATTTCTAATAAGTCAATCACTGAGGTCAACTTTGCCTTTCATCCTTTCGGGGTCGATAAATAAAGTACCAGTTTCGCACTGGGGGGGATATAGTCGACTCAATCCCTTCGTCTGTCCTTGTTTGTCCCCTCTATGTTTAGCCCGTTGTGGGCAGTAAAGAAATATATATAAATACACACAAAGTTATGATTCTCATAATGAATAAAATAAAGGTGGCGAGCTTGCTGGATCGTTATGGAATCGGACAAAAATTTTAATGGAAGTTCCTTTGTCATGTTGATTGCTTCGGAATTTGCATTTTTTTTCTCTCTTGTATTTCACCCTCATACAAATTCTTCACGCGAACCTTCCTAATATATCTATTTGTCGGCTTGCCTACTTTCCAATATATCTCTCACAACTTGTCGTAATCTTTGTATCCGTGAATGAGTGTGTGTTTGTGTGTGTCTTCGAAATTGGACATCAAAGCCTTCAGAAGCTTCAAGATCAAGATCCACGGGGAAAAATACACACACACACACATACACATATATATATATATGTGTGTGTGTGTGTGTATTTTTCCCCGAAGGTCTTGATCTTGAAGCTTCTGAAGGCTTCGATGTCCAATTTCGAAGACACACAAAAACACAAACTCATTCGCGGATACATATATATATATACATATATATATATACACATATGTACGTGTACATATATATATACATATATATACTTACATATATATATTTACATATGTATATATATATATATACACATATGTATATATATATACACATATGTATATATATATACACATATGTATATATATATACACATATATATATACATATATATATATATATACATATATACATACATATATATATACATATATACATACATATATATATATATACATATATACATACATATATATATATATATATATACATATATACATACATATATATATATATATATATACATATATACATACATATATATATATATATATATACATATATACATACATATGTGTATATATATATATACATACATATATATATACATATGTATATATATATATATATATTATATATATACATATATATATATACATATGTATATATTCATTGATTGATTGATTCTAGTTTCAGCTCATGAGCTGTGGCCATGCTGGGGCACCGCCATTTGGTGTTGCTACGTGGTTTTACTTCACGAATGCTTTTTAGCAAATGCCATATGGTGCATGAGAGAGTTCGATGCAGCTGCCCTCATCTGCCCCTCCTGCCGTGAAGTTGGTTCATCTGGGATACCTGACAAGAAGAGATCCAGTTTCATTTTAAAGACATCTGCATCCACCCCATGCAGGTCTCTTAGGTTCTTCGGGAGGATATTGAAGAGCTGTGGGCCTCGGAAGCAAAGGCTATCATAGTATCTTGTCCTACATCTTGATGGCAAATTTGGAGTCCTAGGCACCACGCAGTGGCGCCCAGTTTTGGCATTTGTGTAACTCTCGATGCCAAAGTTTGAGACACGTCCCTCCAGGATCTTCCAGATGTATATTATGGCATATCTTTCTCGCCTACGCTCCAGGGAATAGAATTTTAATCTCTTGAGTCTTTCCCAGTAGCTTATATTCTGCATAGAGGCTATCTTCTTCGTGTAGCTACGTTGGATCGCCTCAAGTTCTGTGATCAACTTCACACTGGATGGTGACCATAGCTGAGAACAATAGTCAAAGTGGCTTAGGACAAGTGTCCTCCAGAGGACCATCATGGTTTCTTGTTCTCTTGTTCTAAAGGTTCTGAGAATGCATCCGGCCAGACGTCTACATTTCATTGCCAATTTAGTAACATGTACACGAAAGGTTGCGTCATCACTCATGTAAATACCCAGGTCACGCACTGATTGTGCCTCTGGGATTGCAATTCCTCCGGGTCCAGTGTATTCATTGGGTATTGCATTTAGTTTTGCATGCTGATAGTATAAAGCTTGAAACTTTTCAGCATTGAACTGCATGCTATTCTTTTCAGCGCACTTGTATATTTTGTCCAGCTTACATTGCAGGCGTTTAGTGTCCTCAGGGTTCTGTATTGCCTGTGAAACTTTTGTATCATCTGCATAACTTGTGATCGTGGCTCTCTGCGTGGCTGAGCGCATATCTGAGAGGGTCATTATGAACAGTAGTGTTCCCAAAACAGTGCCCTGCGGAACACCGCTCACTATTTGCGTGTTAATGGAAGTGGCCCCATTGGCTACTACCACCTGACTTCTATCTTTCAGAAAGTCATGAACCCATTCTCCCAGTTTTCCAACTATGCTGAGGTCACGCAGTTTGTGACATATCATTCCATGATCGACTTTATCAAAGGCATTTGCAAAGTCGAGATATATCACTTCCACATTTGAGTGGTTGAGCAGTCGTTTCAGCACCCATAGTGTTGTAGGAGCTGAGTTAAGCACCCATAGTGTTGTAGGAGCTGAGTTAAGCAGCTTCTCCCTTGTCGGAAACAATGTTGGGTGTCAGGCAGCAAGTCATTTTCTTCAAGGAAGGTGATCAGTTTCCTTCTGACTATTCGTTCCATGACCTTGCTGATGTGTGAGGTCAGAGAGATAGGTCAGTAGTTCTTGGCCTCCGCTCTACTACCTCCTTTATGAATAGGGCATATTTTACGTTCTTTCAGTTTTCTTGGAAGTTTGCCAGCTGCAAGGAAGCTCTGAAAAAGGAACTGCAGTGGTTTTGCTAGGACTCTCTTACATACTTTTAAGAGGATTGCCGGGAATACATCGAGGCCAGTAGCTGAGTCTGTTTTCATTTCATCAATAGCCTTTATTACATCGTCTTCCTTTATATCGATGTAATTTATCGTCGCCGCCTCTGATTTTATATCTGCAGTGGTAAAGAAGTCAGCTGGATTGGTGATTTGGAAATGCCCAAGGGGTGGAGTGAAAATACTCTTGAATTGCTTATTCAGTATTTCACTTACCCTCATTGGTTTTCCTGTGAGTGTGCCATCCTTTTCAAGGAGTGGCCCTATCCTACAGTGCACCGTAGCTGCTTTTTGGCATACCTGTAGAAAGCTCTGGGGTGAGATTTTATGTTGTCTATAGCCCAGGCTTCGTTGTCTGCTCTTTCCTTTTCATGGGAGAGTTGCAGACATTTTTCAATTTCCAACAGTTTTATTTTCAGGCGGGACATTTCACTGCTTTCAATTTGTTTGTTTAGGCGATTTGAAATTTTTGTACGCCGTCTCATTAAAATTTTCCTCTCTCTGGGGATTTTGTTCTTGTGTACAATGGCCTTTCTCTCTGGGACACATTTGTAGCATATGGCTTGCATTACAGACAT
>NW_021835240.1:0-54091 GCF_006345805.1 Octopus sinensis | reverse complement strand
TAGCAGAAAACTAAGTGGATTAGGAGAAAACTAATGGGATTAGCACAAAACTAAGTGGGATTAGCAGAAAACTAAGTGGGATTAGCAGAAAACTAAGTGGGATTAGGAGAAAACTAAATGGGATTAGCACAAAACTAAGTGGGATTAGCAGAAAACTAAGTGGGATTAGCAGAAAACTAAGTGGGATTAGCAGAAAACTAAATGGGATTAGCACAAAACTAAGTGGGATTAGCACAAAACTAAGTGGGATTAGCAGAAAACTAAGTGGGATTAGGAGAAAACTAAGTGGGATTAGCAGAAAACTAAATGGGATTAGGAGAAAACTAAATGGGATTAGCACAAAACTAAGTGGGATTAGCAGAAAACTAAGTGGGATTAGCAGAAAACTAAATGGGATTAGCACAAAACTAAGTGGGATTAGCACAAAACTAAATGGGATTAGCAGAAAACTAAATGGGATTAGCACAAAAATAAGTGGGATTTGCAGAAAACTAAGTGGGATTAGCACAAAACTAAGTGGGATTAGCAGAAAACTAAGTGGGATTAGGAGAAAACTAAGTGGGATTAGCAGAAAACTAAATGGGATTAGGAGAAAACTAAATGGGATTAGCACAAAACTAAGTGGGATTAGCAGAAAACTAAGTGGGATTAGGAGAAAACTAAGTGGGATTAGCAGAAAACTAAATGGGATTAGGAGAAAACTAAATGGGATTAGCACAAAACTAAGTGGGATTAGCAGAAAACTAAGTGGGATTAGCAGAAAACTAAGTGGGATTAGCAGAAAACTAAGTGGGATTAGCAGAAAACTAAATGGGATTAGCACAAAACTAAGTGGGATTAGCAGAAAACTAAATGGGATTAGCACAAAAATAAGTGGGATTTGCAGAAAACTAAGTGGGATTAGCAGAAAACTAAATGGGATTAACGTCAAACTAAGTAGGATTAACGTCAAACTAAGTGGGATTAACATCAAACTAAGTGGAATTAATACCAAACAATATGGGATTAATAGTAAGCTAAATGGCTTGAAAAAGCTAATTGTGAAATTAACAAAATCAAGAGAAAGGAATTTGTTGAAAAATATTTAAAATTTCAATCGGAAAACAGACCAATTTGCTTTATGGATGAATCAGATAATTTTAATATCTATATCAGCAGGACAGAAGGAAGATCGCTAAAAGGAACAAGATGCACTACTCTAGCTGCTGCATCAAAAGGGTCGAATATACATATAATTGGATGCATCTCAAATCTAGGACTCATTTACTATGAAATCCGAAGGGGAGCTTTTAAAAAAGAGCAGGCTTGTAATTGGATGAAAATTTGTTTGAGGCAAGCACGGATTAAACATGGTGGTCCAGTTATTATGATGTTGGACAATGCACCAGCTCACAGTGGTATCGAAGAAGTTCTTCGATTGAAAGAATTTAATGATTTTTACAATGTATGGTCCAAAGTAAAAGCTCACGTGAAAAGAGACATTCTGCTAATCCCACTTAGTTTAGTGTTAATCCCATTTAGTATGGGAAATGGTATAGTTCAGAGAAATTTCCAAAGATCCGTGAAAAGACTTGCAGAAAATGTTGTCCCAGTGTTTTTAAAAAGAGGTAAGAACCGAAATCTTTAGTCCTCTGTCTTGTCAAATTTTGAGATCCATGCGCAGCCAAGTAAACGTACTACGTTTGAAAGAAACTGGGAGAACGACGTCAACGAGCGAAGCACACATATTTTGGGAGCACAAATACATGGGTAAAGCGACATCCGCAGGTGAGCGTATCCGATTCCTCCAAATCGGACCGGGAAAATAGCTTGCTTTCAGAATATATCGTCAAAGTGAATGTTACTTTCGGAACAAACTCGGACTATCAATTTGAGTTTGGATAATTAAAATTGGCATTGGAAACATGGGGCAGAGCGTAGAACAGCGGTTCTCAACCGCGGCCCATCGGGCCGCATGCGGCCAGCCACAATTTTGGTGCGGCCCGATTAAAATTATAAAAATATATTAAATATTTTTTGTTTTTATATTAAAAATTTTGTACATTAATGTTTAAATAATGTTGTTTGTGATGTCTGATAAACGTGTTAAACGAATACTTTCAAATCACAGGGAAGATGGATCCTATGAAAAATATATCTGCGTAATTAGTGACTTAATCGATGAATTCGAAACACGTTTTAATGATTTTAAAGAAGCTCTACCTATTATGAAAATATTTTCGTCACCTATGGAAACAGATGCTGCAACCGCTCCATACATATATCAACTGGAACTAATTTAAATGCAGGCAGATTTACAACTTTTCGCCCTATTTAAGTCAAGTGAATTATTGGATTTTTGGGGTAGAATTCCACAGTGGAAATATCCGAACTTGGTCGATAATGCTCAAAAGAATGCATCAGTCTTCGGATCAACGTATACATGTGAAGCTCTTTTCAGCAAACTTACGCAAATAAAAACAAAGTATCGAAATCGATTGACTGATGGACACCTAAATCAACTTTTACGCACATCGTGTTCGACTTTTACTCCCTGTTTCGACAAAATAATAGACGCCAAACAGAATCAAGTCTCGCATTGATTTTTATTACTTAATAAAGCCTTCTTTTCATTAATAACATAAAATATTTTTTGTGCGGCCCGCAAAGATATTCTTAATTATCGATTTGGCCCATGAGCTAAAAAGGTTGAGAACCCCTGGCTTAGAACATACAGAGGCCTAGGCAGAAATATATAATTTTTCAGGAAGAACAATCCGTCGGCCAAAACCTTTTATTTACTCGGCCAAAACTTTTTTCCGTCGTATGCGTTTAGTAGGGTTAGACGATTTGTCGCGAATTCTAAAACGGAAGATTTTTTTCAAAAAATTCCAGATCGGGGATTTTAATAGTAGTGATCCAGATATTTTTAGATCTTTTCGCAAGTTATTTTAATCTCCTGAATGTGTGTATAAAGCTCATTAGTGATAAACAAAAAATCGGCTTGACTGGCGTTTAAATTGGTGATCTTGCATTTTTGCGTGTTAATTGCAAGGGTAACTTTTTCCAGCGTCACTGAAATCAAATTTATGTCTGATCTGATGGACACCCGACAGTGATCTCGTCGTGGAACCAGATGTTAAACGGAGAACTGACATTGAGAGAGATTTAATTGGCTCCTAAAGAGAACAATAATGACCCGAGAGGGTCACCCTGTTGAACTCTAATTGACGATTAAATGTTCTTCCTCCAATAAGGAGATCAGAGCAACTCCTATAAAAAATGTTTGCCAGAAGCAATAAGTCAGGCATGTTAAGCCAATATTTATTCAGGAAACATGTATGGTTAATGCAATTAAATGCGTTCTTCATCTCAAGTATTATCAGAATGCAAATCGAATAAGATATGTGGGCAAACTCAATAGTTTCTTACAACGTGGACAGAAGGTTTATAGCCAGCCTTAACTCTAATGCTCAGCTGAATGTTTCAAAAAAATTTTAAAACGAGAATAGATGATCTTGCACACCAAATTTTCCGACAGGTTTTCTAAATATATTACCAACAAATATTAGTCTGATTTCGCCATTTTTTTGTACAATGCAGTTAAGTTCTCAGAGAGAAACGGAGAACGGGAAAAATCGTGGTAACTTTCGGAATTTTTGGACTATCCACTTTCCCTTTCGTCAGAAGGATTGGTTTGTTAATCTCTGTGTGCACTAAAGACCCTCGTGAGACCGGTGGTTGTTTCAGCGTCTCTCGATGGAGGTCATCAGAGAAACAACTACAGTGAATACTCCCAAATTCGCCATTTTTGGTTCCGTCATTTTTTGCGGCGAATTTGAGAAATGACGAATTTCAGAATATAATCAATAATTTTTGAATGTGAGTAGAACTGTTTAATAATTCGAAAATAGCCAAAATTGACGTAATTGAAAAAATTAATTTTATTTTAACAAAGAATTAGGCTTTTTTATTAAATTAATATTCCAGTCCCATTTGTTGTCTCTTTATATTTTGATTTTTTCCCACTTAGTTTGGTGTTAATCCCATTTAGTATGGTGTTAATCCCATTTAGTATGGGAAATGGTATAGTACTAAACCCACGTTGCGCCATGTTTTTTTAAAAATGTATTATTTATCAATATTTTTTGTATTTTTTATTTAAAAATTTTCAAAAATTCTGGCGAATTTCAGAATTGGCGAATTTCCATTGAAACTAGAATTTTTTTTTAAAAAAAGGCGAATCTAAGAATTGGCGAATTTATTGGTTTTGGGATGCGCTAGCTTTGTGTTGTTAATATTTTATTCATTTATTGTTACCCCAGGATCATTGGGTATAAAGAAAACAAGAGAAGAGCCCTAGCTAACTAAGTGATCCCAGACTATAGCAATATAGGTTTTGTCTGACGTGGACGGCTCTCCAGAAAGGGCATGTTGATAGCTCGAAACGGGGACGATTTTTAAGATAGTTAAACAAAAGTTCGTATAGGGGACTCGCAGGAATACAGGCTGTCTTCACCATTTTTTGTTGCCTTTTTATGATAACTGCCTTTAGAATGTTGGTAAAAGATTCCGGCTAATTAATCTTTTGGCGGCTTCATGAATTGTTAATAAAGAGAACTAAGTAATTGGTGTCATTTTAAGATCATTAGAATAGTGCCAATTAACATAAATGCTCAAATTTAAATTATAGTTTTGATTAAAGAGGTTAGATTAAATGTCCTGTTGAATTACTTGTGCGATATCTATCAATGCAGTCTGTATTCTTTCTCCGAATATTGTAGAATTCTAAGCGTAATTTAAATCGAAAACACCCGACATTCAGAATCCTTTAGACACGATACGTGGAACGAAATACTGTCCTCGTCTGGGAAATAAGCAATTCCGTATCCACGGGAGCAAGTCGGTCCAAACCCTCCACCAAATGCAGTCTTTGTCAGGTGCAAAAACGCGGGATCAGAAGTCTGAGAAACTGGAGTCTGATTGTGACAAAAGATATGTGTTTTACTTGACTAGTAGACATTCCCCATGTCTCTTGAAGAACGCATTCCAAAAATTCCGATTTTTCCACCAAAAATCTCGAAACAATGAAAAGAGCGAATAAATGACGGTCAATCCCCATTCCAGTGCAAGCCATTTTGGTAACTCGTTGATGTGAGTTTATTGCTTCATATGCCAGTCTTTTTAGACTTTCATTCTAGGAATACTCTAGATAGCTGTACAGAATCAGTCTCGTCCACCAAAGCTCTAACGAATCTACAGGATTCGGCTGTACATGAGCGAATAGTTTCAGTTCGTCCTTCTAGAAAAAATCTTGTACTGGCCGATTCGTAAGTATTAACAAATGATTCCGTCTCCTAACGTGGCCTAAAGCAGCTAACCCTATAGTAGGCAAGTTGTAGAGCCAGCTGAATCAGGGAATCCGTGCTCAGTTTATTTACTCGGCCAAAACCTTTCCCGAACTGACTAAAATGGAAAACTCGAAGATCTAAATTCTCCACCTCCAACAACATTCTCTTTGAATGATCGGCCAAAACTTTGACGAACTACAGCTGAGTCATTTCTCCTTACATCATCGTCAAAGTCAAATGTCAGTCTGATCGGATCTATTAAAGAACAATTGGACAAGTTTGTACAAACGATCCTACCGTTTTCTTGATATCTGTTTATTCTATGATCAATAAACTGACCGAATATTTTGTATTTCGTACAAAGTGGTCATTTCAACCATGTGAGATAAAACAAGGGCGTCCCCCCTAAGACAATCATGTTAACTTTACCAGGAGTGTTCCGCTATGGTTGCAACCTAAACACAGTGAGGAGTATAACGCACGTGTCCGTCAGAGAAGACGACGAGGTTAAAGGACTTTTCAAACCACCGGTCGTATCCTTTTCCATGAAATAGGCGTTTGGAGATGTGACTGAGTTGTTCACTGTCCGAGTCCACTTCCAACTCTGCAGGGAAGTCCTCAAGAACCAAATGAAAAGCAGCCTGTGATAGAAAATAAAAATTACTCTGTCAACGGCTTGAATCGAATCCTTGTTTACTCCGTCCGAGAAATGTTCCCTTCTAAGAGAGGCTGAGGTCTCTCGGTCGACAGCAGTAACAACTCCGAAAAACTCCTCTCCTTTTTTTGGCTGGGAAGTATCGTTGATGATAATGTCAAAGACTCTAAAAACCATTAAAATGCTAAAACCTTTCCAGTTCTGAGGGACTGGCCAGTTGTGAATCGCAATAAATATAGACTTTGAAGTACTTTCCTTTGTGATAGACGGTAATGTGATTACTCACGTCATAATGTTCCAACTTATCTACAAATGAGGCTTTTTTTTGACCCTTGAGTGTATAGGCAATTCGGGACGTGTTGAACAACCTGTCATACTGACCCGTGCAAAGTGGAACTGACTTCGAAACCATCAACTGTAAGTCAAAAAACGTAGAATACAGGCTTGAGATTCTCGGTGTTGATGCTTCGACGAAAAGCCAATAAACTTGAGACAAACCCAGCGGCACGTGATGCCTGACGACAAGACATGGTCCTCGAGTACCCTGCCAACCCCAGAGTGTAGTAATTGCTGTTTATTACGATGGAAGACCTGTCGACCAAGTAAATAAACTCTTCCCACCAATCGGAGACCTTGAAATTCAAAAAACAAACAAAACATAATTTGAAGCCCACCATGATTTAAGTATGAGATATTTTTGCAGTTTTGGGCCCAGGGTTGTAAGAAACCTGGAGGCATTAGTCCTCAGTTCCTCCAACTGCTCATTCTGGTATATGCACTTTGCAGATTCCAGATACTAAAATGACCTTCCTAATGTACCCGACTGACTGTGTCCTCTAGTCTTGGAAGAGGAAGTCGAGGGAGGCAGGACTGGTAGCTCCTCAAATTCTTATCTCCGACAAACCAAGTTAATGTAAACTATTTAATTAATTAGGAAAATTAAATGCCATCCATATTTTGGTTCGCCATGTAATGTTTTTTCGTTCTTCGAATACCCATCCTTGGTATTTAAGAAGAGCACGGAGGCTGTATTTGAAGATAAATATATTAACAATCCACAAGAGGAGACCGTTGAGGCATATTATGAACATCCCAGTGTCTTCCATCCATAGAAACCTTGAGCTGAAATGAAAAAATTTACTTTTTCAGTATTTGCGCCACACTTTTTTGCAGCGAATAAAGTTTTGGAACTTTCAACAGGAAAGTTAGACTCGATAAACTAACACAGACGAGCAGAGATTTATACGAGAGCGGATAGACGTTGTTTATTAGCCGATTCTATACTACATTAAACTCTGACAAGATGACGTCAATCGTTTAAAAGTAAAATTTATCACCTTAAAGCGACCATATCTGCGCTTCCATGATCTAAGGATGGAACGAAATATTTGTCCGAAAACGTTAAAGTTAAATTTCCAGTCGAACCCGTCAGGGGTAATCTCAAAGCTCACTCCGACCAAATTGTATGCTTCAGCCATACGAAACTAGAATATACTTATCAAATATCAACTAATGCGAGATAGTTTTCAATGTCATTAATAATGTAGTTAAATTCTTGTCTACCAGTAGAAAAAAATTATTATATTTGATCTTTTATATTAATTTTGATATAATAAAAACAAATTAAAATTTATTTATTCATTGAGTGTTAAAAATATATTATAAATCACTTTGGTATATTTATTTTTTAATCAAAAAACAGCTAATGAAAACAATTAAATTGATCAAAGAAATATTTTTGCGGTCTAGAACCGCCCTTAAGTTATTTTTAACAAAATTGTGAATTTTCCATTTGTAAACAAATCCAGTCCCAGTTCAATCTGGACATTACTACCAAAATTGATTTACTCTTTTCGAAAATTATTAGTTATAATATTAAGATAGAAGTATTTTTCATCAAAATTTTGTATGAATATATTTTGCGGTATTCTCTCAGGTCGGTTTAGATTATCGTATTCCCATTAATGACGCACATAAATATCGACATTTATATCCTATCAAATTATTGCAAAAAAAAATTTAACTAAAATTGCAGTATTTAATTGTTGTTTTCTGTTGCGAGCCCAACAAGCGACTTTGACATTTATCATCAATTTGTCAATCGCCTGTCAGTTTAATTGATGAATATAAAAAAGCATCATCATATTTTTTATAAATTTGAATTACTCTTGACGTTATTTTGATTTATTTCATAAAGATGTAAATAATTTTTTGCCGGCATACTGTACTCACCCAGATAAAATATTATCCACGCAAGCATAACTTTGTCTTTACTTTGTCATGTCGGTCCAGCGTTTGTTTGTAAAAGATCAAGACGAATATAGTTTCCTGAGATCTATAATCAATAATGGAAAAGTCGATCTTCAAAAATACAAGAAGTATCGAATCAAAAAGAATGCAGAAAAATTCCTAATTAGAGAGGGGAAACTATATCCTAAAAATGTAAACGGCTTACCAAACTCGTAATTGCTTCCACGAGCTTAGAAGAGATGAAAATAATTGCACGTGAGGTTCGTGAGGCCTTATGTAAACGAAGATTGTTCATATTGAAAAGACTGATCATTTGCAAGTTGTTAAAGAATGCAATATGTGCAAATTTTCAGTTCCACTAAAACAATATAATGATTTAATTCATATTGTCGCTGATTTACCTAATGAAAGGTTTCAAGTAAATTTAATTGATTTTAAACTGTATAAAATTAGCTCATTTTGTAGATTTAAAAATGAGTGTCTACAATAGACGTATATTCAGCATATGCGTTTACAAGGAATCTTGAAAATAAAAGTAGACGTGGCGACTAGTTTAAATGACATTTTTATGGATTTTGGTCCCTGCAAATTTCTCCAATTAGACAACTGTACAGAATTCAAAAATTTTTATGTGGCAAAAATATGTGAAGAGTTTTGTGTCCAACAAGTTGGAAGAACAAACAATCTTCAGAGTCAGGGAATTGTTGAACGATTAAATCAGACGATCACCAGGAGCCTTTAAAAGATTATAATTTTGGATGACAACAAAGAGCGGATAAAATACATAAGAAAGGTCGTGTTTTGTACAATTAAAACCTCACTCATCTACAGGAGAATTATCTTTCTTAACTTAAATTTTTTAAAGGCGTTTGACCCTTTGCTGGTCCTTCCGGCATTCCTATCCGCTCACTCTGCTTCCCATTTTCTCTCAGACTGAAGATTCTTGGCTGCCCGGTTTGGTCCGAGGCTGCCCAATTCTACATCTATTCAGCGGCAGATCTCTTGTCAGGCGACTTGCGAAGCCCTGGCCTCCGTCTCCAACCAACACCGACTTGCATGCTTACGTGCAGGTCGTTGCCAAAACAGCGGTGCTTGGTTAAAGATTTTCCCTCTCCCTTCAATCGGAATCGGGTGGAAAGCGATTGCTTAAGAATCGCAATCTTCCTCCGTGTCGGACTGAAGATTTTTCAAGCGCACAAATGCCGCTGTAAAGAACTGTTGACGAGTACGGTTTGCACCCGCTTGCTTGCCGTCGGAGTGCCGGTTGTGCCTTTCGCCATAGTGAACTCAACGCAATCATTCAGAGAGCCCTCGCTTTCCCGGGTGTCCCGTCAATCCTCGAGTCGATTGGGCTAGATAGAGGAGACGGCATGACCACCCTATCCTACAAGCAGGGGAAATCGCTTATTTGGGACTCCACTTGCTCGGACACGTTCTCGCTCTGTCAGCTGTCGACCATGGACACGTTTTGAGGCTGGCCGAAGATCGCAAGATTCGGACAAGCATTATCGACAATTTTTGTGAAAAAAAGAATTGATGAAAATTGGACGATTAGACTTTTTTGTAATTTAATAAAAAACAGACAACGTAAGTAACTAAAAAGATACTTGGATCTCAATTACCTACCCTAGCATCTAACTTTTGATTATTTTCTTTACTAAATTTTTCCGCAGACGAAAAAATTTTTTTCGAGTGATGGCGGAGGAGGAGGAACTGCGAGGAAAGTGAGGGTGGAGTGACATTGCAGACTGGAGGCGAGTGAGTGCGATGTGTCCAGACTGAGGAAGCTGTATGGGAGTCTGAGCAGTCAGTTGGGTCACAAGACTGTACAAATGGAGAGCCTGTCGTTAGCCCTGGAGGAGGCGTGTGAGGATGTGAAGTTAAAGCGAGACTTGGAGAGTGTGGAAAAGCAATTGAGTGTGGCACGTGATCAGTTGGAGAAGGAGACATTGGGGAGATAGAGGCGGAGAACTCCCTTCAAACAATGAGAGACAGCCATGTTTGACAGGTAAGTGAGGAGTAGGAAGGGAATATACAAGGACATCCTCGACAAGCAGACTCGACACGGAAATCAGGGCATACCGTACTCTCATGGAGACAGAGGAGAC
This sequence comes from Octopus sinensis, assembly GCF_006345805.1. Taxonomy (NCBI): domain Eukaryota; kingdom Metazoa; phylum Mollusca; class Cephalopoda; order Octopoda; family Octopodidae; genus Octopus; species Octopus sinensis. The sequence goes on along the minus strand of NW_021835240.1, from coordinate 43,748 downwards.
GAGATTCCTTTTGTTCTCTGGGATGTCCACATTCCACATCAGTCTGCCCACACTGTCACACTCCACAACACTGCCGACACTGTAATCAGACTGTCGATGTGTCCGCCTGACTATACTCTCACAACAAGTGTCCTTCCTCTTCCCCATCACACTTCACTCCCTCCCCACGCATACTGCAATATATACAAGTCCCCAAACGTTACTTCATGTAGTAGTCTTACTTTATTCTTTTTCTATTATTTGTTTATATGTTCTTATTATTAAATATTTGTAATAAATATAGTCACGTTAAGTATTGTTGTGATGGATGCCCCTGCTGCATTAGGACAGGTGATGACTAAGTAATATAGAAGGTGACCAAAGTACTGGAAGAGTAGGCTCGCAGGGTCAGTGCACTCAAGTGCGAGTCACCCTGATGAACACTGCCCACCGTAGTATAATCAGGAATGTCAAGGGCCCTGTGCGTTTGGGAGACGTGATTGCTCTCTTGGAGTGCGAGAGAGAAACCAAGAGGCTCTATTAACTGTTCTTATTTCTTGTGTGTGAATAATTTATTTTCTTTGAATATCTTTGAAAACTCAACATCCATATTCTCGAGAATTGTATACTTCGAGGGAAAAAACCTGCAATTATAGCCAAGTGCAGTATTTTTATCACTTGCAGGATTTCCGACCTCCATAAGCATACTGCTGACTGTCTTTTAAAACTTTTCAAGGACTAAAAGAGTATCAGTTCACTCCTGAAAGAAACCGATGCAAGTCCCCTTCAAAAAGACTTCTTTTTTAAATATTTGAGTTAGAAAAAGTACAAAAAGTCAGAATTTTTTATGAAAAAGTACATTTATCACGATTTGTGAGTAATGATAAGATTTACATATGCAACGATAGAATTGCACAAAGGGCGACTAGCAGACACAAGCTGTCATAATTGGGTGTTTTAAAGACATTCCACATAAATATTCAATTAGCAAAGTAAATTTTTAGTCGTTCAACACAATCTAGTGGTGACTACAACAAAATAAGTATTATTTAGTGTCACTTTGCATGAAGGTTCTAAAACTCTACAAATGATATCTGAGTTCAACTACAAATGTGATATTTTGATTTCAAAAACAACGTCTGAATTTTTTACTTTAATTTTATGAATAAAAGGACAAGAGAAAACTGGTCATTGGCAGATAGCCAGAGTATTCCCTCTGACTATGGCTATTCGCTCGGTTAAATACCGGTGCTCACACGGGTCGCCAGTAACCATTTCGATTAGTGAGCCAATCTGCAGGAGTAGGCTCCGAGTAGAAGGCCCCTGTATTCCTGACGTCTCAACAGCCAGGGGGAAAACACTCTTTCTCTTTTCAGCCCGTTCAGACGGTCTGAATTTAGAAAAGCATTGCTATTTAAACTTTTCTAGCAAATCTATATTTACAAAGAGTTTTATAACTTTTCAAAAGCTCTATTTTTATATAATTGAAAAACTGCGTATCCCATCAAACGTCGCCCGCCAGACCCACCGTTTGCTTTTCACAAAATCAACTCTCAAATCACCCAAAATGACTGGCTGTTACTTATGTGGGTAAAAAAATAAGAAAAACAGTCGTGGTTGATAAAGAAGTGGATCACCAATGTCAAAAGCAAATTCTTCAAACCTACCAAAATCCAAACAAAAAAGAATTCTCTAATATCTCACTATTATCGCCTAAAAGCGCACTAAAAATGAGAATTGTCAAAAAAGTAGTTTCATCACGAATTGCGTGTAAACCCAGCAAGTTTTCCTCTGATGGAGTTGACATATTCGAGCTGAGCATCCACGTCCTCGTCAGTCACATTAAAGTTCTATGACCTCACTCAACCCACAAACAGCAATCAAAGGCTGATCAGGATCGACGTAGAGATCTCCGCCATTATTCCGTTGACCAACCAAATGGTGGCGTTCCTCGTGAAGGCAGTGCACCACACTCTGGAGAGCTCCACTCACTGCCAATGTCATGACTGAGGGACCTGAGTCTGTGCAAACAAACGCATCGGGAAGACAGGATTTGATTTTTTGACCAAATTGCTCATCGGACGGAAAGTAGTTTTGTAATCTTTTTTGCCAGAACATCTGTTTAAAGATAGTTGTGGTTACCTGACGTGGAATGTCTTGACGACCAAATTTGAGATCATTCTTTACTTTGCTGGTAAAATGCTTTGTTATTATTTTTGGTTGTTTTTTGTTGCGGCGTCGTGTCATCCGAATAGGTGGACCGATTTCCTGTTGAGGCCCAGCTAGAAAATTATGATTAAATGAGGTTACAATTTGCAAAGTTAATTATATCTGGTAAATCTTCCATGTTAGATATTTTGCACATTGAACTAGTTTTAAAACAATAGATCGAGATTTAAATTTGTTTAATAAATTAATTAAAAGTATAATATTATAATCAACTATTCAAAAATTCGGTATAATTAATAAAGAAATTTCTGCCTGAGTACTAGCTAGCCTCCTACCGTTACATGATATGAGTGTAGCGTGCATAAATATTTGTTTAATCTACACTTATCTATATTGGTCTTACTTGTAAATTTATTGAGAAGTATGGTTGAGTAAAAGAAATTACTCTTTACAATCTATAAATTTATTTATTGAACCAGAAAACCACCGTCATAGCCAAAAGAAAGAAGAATTCAGGTGATCCCAGCCTCCCTCAGCAGTTCGCGCAGCCTCTCCCGATGTTCCGCCGTTGTCCCGACGCATTTTCGGTACGGACGAGGATTTTCAGGACGAACCTCTCGTAGATGGATTACAGATGACTTTATGATGTTGTTCCAGGCTTTTGGGATAATCTCTTTATCGGAGAAAGTATTTAGCAGGTTTGCCGCTTTCAACCGAATTTTGTCGATTTTTGATTGATTGTTTGCACTTAAGTTTGTTCCCCAGATTCCACACGCATAGCCGATCGTAGGTTCCAAGTATTGATTATATATGTTGTTTAGGCCATATAGGCCTTTGCATTCTCCTGCGTTCTTCAGGAAGGCATTCAGGAAGTTAACCTTTCTTGCACCCGCCATAACTACATTTTCGACGTGGGTTGAAAAGGTTAGAAAGGTGTCGAATGTAACTCCAAGAATCTTCTGGGTTTTGCTCTGCGGTATAATTTCCCCGTCTAACTTCGCTTCAATTGAGACTTTCCCAAGCCTTCTGTTTTTCGTAAACAGAGTCAAAATAGATTTTTCCGGACTTGCCTCCAGTTCGTTTTTATATAGCCATGAAATCAGCTTGTTGAGGTTATCCTATATTCTATCCGTTGCTTTTATTATGCTCACGTCCCTTGATGCGACGATAATATCGTCTGCATATAGTAATAACAGATCGTTGTCCCCTTCTGGCTGTGGTATGTCGTTCATCATGAGATTGAATAAAAGTGGAGATAGTGGAGAACCCTGAGGGCCCCCATTTGGTAATAGTCTCGATATATAAATCATTTGTGCTTTAAACTTTAAATAATTTTTCCCATCTATTTGTAACTTTTGCTATTCGCATATGATTTAGATGGGCAAGCCCGACTCTTTCCTTTCAAAGTAATGACAAGTACTGGCAAAGTTGTGCCATAACTATTTGGTGATGATTCTCTTATATTCTTTTTTCTAGTTCAAAAGTCTTCTTTGGTTCAATTCTCTGTTCCTGTAAGAAACAATCGTGCTTTTGAGAGTTTTGTATGTACAGTGGGCGCAAAAAAAATCCGGTTTTCTTATTTTTCGAATTTTTCAATATAAATTTTATATTATTTTTTTTAATTTAGTATCATTTTGAAATGTAAATCGAGTATGTTTTTAATTTTAAGTATTTTTATTTTTCATAGAGATATCTTGAATTTAATTTTAAATGCGCAAAAAAAACTCGGTTTTTTTAATTATTGAGTCTTTTATTCTCAAAAATTTGAAATTGTTGTCATTTTTGTTGTTGTTGGATGTCGTGTATTTCAGAAATTGTGAAAGGACAAATTATTCAACTTTATTTCCTTAATTGGACATATAAACAAATTTCAGAAGAAGTAGAAATTCCCAGATCAACAGTGGGAGATTACATACGTAAATACAAAAAATGGAACAACACAGAGACTGTCCGGTTCTGGAAGACCTAGGACATTAAATAATGATGATATAAATACTTTATTGACGCTTGTTTCTGACAATCCGAAAAAATCTTCCCGTTGCCTGTCAAAGGATCTTCATTCTTTGACAGGAAAATCGTCTCAAAACGAACAATTGGGAATTATGAAACAAAAGGAAATATATTCACGTGTGTGTCAAAAAAAACCGTATCTGTCTAAATTAATATCGAAAAACGATATTCCTTGTCAAAAAAATTTATCGCACTGAATATGACGTCATGGAAATCAACTATTTTAGTGATGAATGCTGTTTCGAAATTTTTAATCACAAAAAAAGGAATTTTGTTATAGGAAAAACAACACACGTCTAGAAAAATCGCACTTATCTCCAACTTGTAATTTGGAGGGGGAAAAATAATGGTGTGGGGATGTTTCGGGTATTATGGAGTAGGCAATCTAGTATTTATAAATGGAACTATGAACTCAGCAACTTATGTGAACATATTATCAAATAATCTGTGGGAGTCCGCTGCGAAAATGTGCTTGAATGAATTCATATTCCAACAAGACATGGCTCCTCCACACACATCAAAGATCACGAAAGATTTCTTTGCCGAAAGAAGCGTCAAACTATTGGATTGGGCACCGCAATCGCCAGATTTAAATCCAATAGAACATCTTTGGGCATATATTAAAAGTAAATTGTACGAAAATCCTCCAAAAAATATGCATGAGCTGAAAGATAAAATTATCGAAATTTGGGAAAATATGCCGAAAGATCTAATACAGAAACTCATAAACAGCATGCCGAGAAGGTGTGTACGATGTTTTTATGGCTAAAGGACGGCATATTAAATATTATTTGACATTTTTTTAAAAAAAACCGGGTTTTTTTTGCCCATTGTAAATTAAATTGGAAATATTCTTGAAAAAAAAAATGAAAATAATCAAAATAAAAAATAAGAGTTACTTTTCACTAAAATTTAAGATTAAAAAAAAATATTATATCGCACAATATAAAAAAATAGAGAAATTAAAAACCGGATTTTTTTTGCGCCCACTGTATGTTCTCTCTCACTTATGTCAGAAAAACGTGCAAATTGTAGAAATTTTTGAGAGCTCTTAATTATTTTGGAAATTTATCAAAGTCTTTTTTGAATTAATCCAGTGTGCAAAATTGTTTTGGTTATCTAAGTTTTCCTATTTGAAAAAATAATAAGTATTATTGATCAAATATATATTTCAGGAATGGTTTTGCTTAAACTTACTAAAAATGAACTTGGGATAATCAAAAAAGTTCAACTAGATTTATTTTTATGAACCAATTAGAGAAATCTAAAAAAGATACAAAAAATTATCAGAACAGTTAATTTTTGAAGACTAAGGGATAATATGTAAAATACAAAAACCAGTGATTACGCATTTTAAACTGCAAACTATCGAAGTGATTGTTACATAATTATTTTAGATTGAACATATGACGAAATAATCAAATTCCGGAATCAGCGTTATTATTCTCCAAAGGAAATGAAACGGAGGAATTAAGTAAAATCAGAAATGACTATTTCAAAAACAACGACGATTGTTTGAATCAACAAAGTGTATATGAAGATTTAGTCGTAGGAGACAATGTCCTACTGAGACACGATATTTATGAAAATCGTAATAATCGAAAATATCCATATCTATGATCAAATAGATTCAACAAAATAACAAATATCCAAAGTTGATAAAAATACATGCGACTTAAAGATATGAATAATGATTTATTTAAAAATATTTACAAATGTTTTTAGTCTAAATGTATTTAATCTACGACCAAACGGTCAGCGAGAGGAATAGATAAACCATTTAAATTTCACTAGACTGATTCTCTAGTAAAGCGATTTCCAGCCGGGGTTCTGCAAGATCTAATAAATTTCATTGCGGTAATTTATTGAGATCTATTTGTATGTGTTTGTTTCACCAACGTAAAATTACAAGTGTAGATAATATGTCACATGGGCGACTATGTCGCTATGGGCAGCCAGTCCTTTTACGTGTTTCTATGGAAACCGCAGAAAAGGTATTAAATATTGAATATAGCAATTTATATATGGAAGAGTGTAGATTAATCAATTATTCTAATTTAAAATTACATTTGAATTATCTTTTAAAAATGGCTTACCCAAAAGTATATTAATTTTAACAGCGTGGTTACTCATACTTTGTGATGTCTGGGTTTAAGGGTTACGTCAGAAATATTAACGAATACAATCAAATTAAAGAAGCGTTAATCGGGATATTCCCGGAGGATATGAATGCTCGAAGCAAACACCGGTTGGCCAAAAAGGCTTCCAATTTTTGTCAAAATTTTTTTTTTTTTTTTAAAAGACAAGACACTCCAAGACACTCCGCTTCCTTCGCTCGCTCGGTCGACGGATTTCAAGGACTAGTCACGATCCAAGAGAGTTTTCTTGGCTCCTGGAACGTCTGTCGATTGCTGTGATCCGAGGGAACGTCTTCGCCATTCGCGCGGCTGGTCGGGTGTCTCGTGAGGCCTTTAACTAACTTAGCTATCTGTAATTTTTGTCTTGTTTGTCAAAAATGTCTGAAGAATCGTCAGCAGAAACATCATTTAATTTCGAGTTAGGGTTACGTTAGGGTTTGGGTTAGGGTTAGATTTTTAATATTTATGTTGTCACTTGCCAACGTTAGGGTTTGGGTTAGATTTTGAATATATTTATGTTGTCACTTGCCAGCGTTAGGGTTTGGGTTAAGGTTAGAGTTAAAGTTGTAACAAACTTTGCAAAAAATTTGATGTAAATTATAATTTGCTAATGTTGCAATTTATATTATCAAAAATAAAAATAATTCACATTATAATTTGCTAATGTTGTAAATAATTTTACTATTTTAAAGCAAGCATGGTTCAAATATAAAACATCATTTTCTCAAAAATTTAAAGTTCAATCATTAGTTCGTATCGTTTGCCTTTATATTAGTTGGCCTTTTAGTAAATATTTTCTATGTAGTTGCCATGGAAACACGTAAAGGCCAGGTTGCCCATAGGGGTCTTATCACCCATGTGACATAATATCTTCATAGTTATGTCTTATTCTCTCGACCCTAAACACCGAAGAGTTTCTCAACAAGTCACAATAATTCAAATTACTTATGAGGCCGTATAGTCTCGCCCAATATTTCATCGAGTGAGTCCATCGTCCGAGGCTGCTTTCGGACATCTAAGCGATAAAATAAGTTGAGACGACTTTTGTCAAGATGAATAAAATTAACCGACTCCTGATTATTCTTTGCTTCAAATTGAAACGCATTCGACTTTACGCGTTTGGCACAAAATGATGGGACGTTGATCTCCGCATTATCTTGACAAAGGAGGCAAGATACTCCTCTTCAGGGGGACTTCCGGTAGATCTTGCCATCATTAAGAAGATGTCCTATCTTTCTGTGAGATGGTCCATTAGTTTTTTGACGTTGAGTGTATTTCTCAATTCCAAAGTCGGCTTCATTTTATCACGTTTCAGTAAAATCCGTAAGCACTGGTTCTGTACGACTTCCAGTTTGTTTTGTGCGGATATTGACAGTGGCATAATCCACGACGCACATGCGTGTTCAATTGTAGGCAGTATATATTGTTTGTATAATAACTCAAAATGAGGAATAGAAGATATTCGAGATCTGGCAAAGGCTTTGAGAATTGGATTCGTGAAACCATTGACTCCACTATTGGGCATTGATATGAGCAGGGCATTTGATACAATCCGCAAGACAAGCTAATGGAGATCCTCAAAACTATTCTTGACAATGACTCGATCAGAAGTTCGAGCACTACTTATAGACACCGAGTTAACGGTGAAGATCGGACCCGTACAATCAAGATCTTTCAAAACAAGCATTGAACGCCCCAAGGCGATTCAATATCACTGTACTATTCATTGTCTATCTTGAAGCGGCACTAAGAGATCTGAGAAAACTAGTGAAGTCTACTTCAATAACTGAAGTGATATATGCCGACGATGTAGACTTTTTGTCTCATGATAAGTCGACTCTCGAAGAACTGCTGAACATTGCTCCTCAGGCACTGGAAAAATGGTTCTTAAAAGTGAACATAGAAAAAACGAATATGTAACAATCAACCGGGAGGCAAATAGAACAGACGAAAATGGCGAAACTCGAAAAAAGTTAGGGAACTCTTTTAGGAGATAGTGAAGACATTATGAGGAGAAAGATGCTCGACTGTTGCACTTAACAAACTGCGACCACTTGGCTACGAAACCGCGAGGTTGGAACGGCCTTACGTGCCAAATTATACAAGCTTTTATTAAACCCATACTTTTGTACAACGGAGGAACATGGGGAATATCTGAGTCTGAATCAAAATCTCTTGATGCATTCCATAGAAGACAGTAAGAATTCTTTGGCATCAACTGGCCAAAGAAAATCAAGAACTCCCCCTATACAATATCTGCAACAGCAGACCCGTCAGGTGGACATTACCGAAGCACGTTGGCGCCTATTGGGCCACATTCTAAGACTCGACCAGGATGTTTATGCACTGGGCAATGGAATCATATTACGCAAAGGACGAAAGATCTGCGTCCCGAGGACGCCCACGAAATACTACCTATTGTAATCTCAAAAGAACTACAACGCGTTAAAAGACAACTGAAAAATGGAGACGACCTAGATACTTCAGGAGTATAGCATACAACCGCACATCATGGAAAATTATGACCGAAAAGATAGTCTCATATGTGCACATGTGGGAACTTAATTGTTTTTTAAAATTACATTATGTTCCTAGACAGTGCTAATAATAATAATAATAATTGACTCCACTTAAACGTCATTAATGGGTCAAATGTAACTCCAAGGATTGAAGGGTTCCTTTTAACTGGGATTAGTTGTCCACCCCAAGTTATTTTTATGTCCAGTGCTGTATGTTTCCTGTATGAAGAGATAATCGTAGTGCTTGATTTCCCAGGTGATATCTTCATTCGGTTTTTGAGAAACCATGGCTTCATACGGTTAATCGTCTCCTGATCTTTCCACGTGGCTTCTTTGTAATCTTGATGTTTTGCTGTAATAATTAGATTGTCAGCGTATGATAAAAGGATTGTATCTTCGTCGTTTGGATTTGGGAGATCTCTTGTTATAAGGAGAATCCTTGTGGGACCCCGTTTGGGAGGTACGTTGTTTTGATTTTCGGTTATTCATTATAGCCTGTCCACTTCTGCTATTAAAGAAGTTCGCCAGCCATATCTTGATCTTCGGATGGATCCCAGTGGAGAAAATTTTTGATGTTGAAGTTTTCTTCGGTACTGAATCGAATGCTTTTTCGATATCCAGAGTGACTAACACCGTGCAAGCACTGTTAAATGCTTTAAAAGTAATAAAATAATGTCATGTTTTTTAAACTATTTAAATTTGTTAATAAGATCGGGTTATGTCGGATGTAGATGATGATACACAAACGAACAATCAACTGAATTTTCACATTAAACAAAAACAGGATCTCATAAATATTTTAAATTCTGAATATAAAATGTAATAATATTTTAATATTAATTTTGACATGCCGACGACCATTTGAGGTTTGAGTCACTCTACAACTCCCTCAATGAATCATTTTTTGACAGCAAAATAGAAATTGCTAAGAAAGAGTTGGCCGATCAGGAAGAACTATATTCCACGTTGATATTGTCGATAGTATCCCTTCTTTTCAACTGATAGACCAATTTAATAAATGAGAAAGGCACTGAGCACGAGGGAACAATGTCGTGTTCTGACACAATCCAAGTATTTATTTATTGCTATCTCAAGACTCTTCTCGGTCTTTTCAGAACATTTTCCTGCGTGTCTCTGAACAACTTCGACGTCCCTCCCTCGCCCTGGGTTGTCCAGTTGTTGGTGGATTTGGGTGTGTGCAGAATCGATCAGCCTAATCCAGAACTGCCGATTTTTAATCTTTACTTTCTACTTTGAGGACTGATTTTTGGGAGTTCTCTTTAGTGTGCCCCTGCTTTGCATTTTTTAGATATCATATCTACTCGACAGCAGCTAAGAGTAAGGATGACTCTTAGGATGCTTGTTAGTGGTAAAGCTCGGTGGAAAGATTCTTTTTTGTATTAAGAAACAATATCAAATACTGGTCGGAAGGAAGACCATGATTGATTATATCTTAACTGTGAATGATTAAATATTTTATCTTTCAGTTCATAGATGTGGCAATTTCACTTTTATAAATTAATTCTATAAACTGACTTGGACAAATTATCGATCGAAAAAGCCACAAGAACTTATATTCAATCTGTTGTTTTAAAAAGGACTCTAGAAAGCATGGTAGTTGAACACAGACATGGAGTGAGAGTATCTGCCGAAGAATACGCCTCTGCTGCTTACCAGCTTGCAGAAGTGGCATGCTGCCGTGACACGCCGGTGAAAGATATGAGACAAATAGAAAATCTATCTGACTGGGAGATGGAGAGTGAGGAGGAACTGGTTGCAAGCTCTTCTCCTAAAAGGAGGAGAGAGATTCCAATAATCGGGACTGAGAATCTAAATTAAATAGTCTAGCTTAAGTTAAATTTTGTTTCTTTTAATAATGACTCACTTTAAACTGATTTACATATAGGGTGATTCGAAAATAATGAATTTACACGACTTTCTGGAATATAAGAAACTTTGTTATGTGCAGTATAGAGAGGCTCTCCTGAATCATGTCCGCAACAAACTGAAACAAGTGCGGGAGTACGACTGGACGTACAGAGTAATGGACAGAATTGATTGAGGAGAGCGTTACTGCCATCAACAGTTATTTCCAATTTTGTTTGACTAAAGGGAATGCCAAAAAGGATGAATTGAAGACATTATTGTGGTAATTTATTGGCAGTCTAATCTTCGTTTGGAACATTAATTGTTCCAAAACAGAGGTTGCTCCAAAAATCGTATAAAAATTTACTATTTTTGTGTACATAACTATACTCTGTTGATTATAAACCTTGGAATTTAACGGAAAACAAAAATTGTTTAAAATAATGAGTAATTTTTTAATTTTAAATTGCGTATAATTTTTTTTTCTAAATCATAAAAATCTTTCAGAAAATCCAGTAACATATTTAAAACGTTTTTCTCAACTTTGTTCATGTCATTAATGGCTGTTTTTATAGTTACTTGTTTTCAATTGAAAAAAAATCATTTGATTGATTGATTGTTCATGGTCAAGAAAAATCAAAATCTCTCATCAGTTAAAGCTTGCTCCAAAGTTCAAAAACGAACAGCGGTAAAGCCACAGCCTTTTTGCGAACCCATCAAAGCTGAAGATCCCACAGAACCTCCGAAGTCTACTGTGCCTCAAAAACACAGTGAGACCCAATGCCATAAGACGACAACTGAGGTTAACAGCTCAAGCCTCACACATACTTTGAGTATCGAAAACCCGGCACTTGGAAAGATCAAGAGGATCAAGACCTCGTATCCAAGTCGCCAACTGCTTCCAAAGCCCGGATAACTTTACAGAAGTCCGGCACGTTCATCCTAAAATTCCGATCCCCCGAGGATGCTGCTGCATTCAAAGCAGAGCTCTCTCAATCGAATATGTTTGGCGAAGGCGGCCATAAACTTGCCTCAGTAGCTGAGAAGGCCTCAGTCTTGATCCTCAAAGGAATCCCTCATTGGATCTCGACAGAGGACCTTAACCTCCACCTGAGAGAAAGTCTAGAATCGGACTTCAAGTCCGAAAGATTTTCTCGCAGTGGAACCGACATGCCTGTCGGCAGACTCACGTTGGATTCCAGAGCCGAGGTCAACACCCTCATCCGCTTTGGAATAACTGCGGACTTCAGCCATATCCGCTGCGAATGGCACAAGCCCCCAAACTCCGTTGTCTCCTCTGCGGTAAAGAACACAGGCACCAAAACTGCCCGAGTTCGAAGCCGATACCGAGCGTCCCAGCTGCAAAAACTTGCATTAACTGCAAGAACACTGGGCACTTGGCGTTCTACGGTGGATGTCCGCCTGCCAAAGCAGCAACAGCAGCCTCAAGGGTTGCGAAGAACCCACAAGCCAAAAGCCCAGTCCGCTGGGTAAAAGCCAATATCACAGAATCAGTCTGGACAAAAGGGTCTTCCTCAAGTCCGTCCAAAGTCGATGTCTATATTCAGACGTCGCCGGTCTCCAGCACACTCACAAGCTCGAGGTCGAACACTAATGAGTTCCAAAACACACAAGTGGTCCGCTCGGCTGGCCCCATATGAAGGCAGGAATCCACCGTGACAAAGCTTTGCCACAACGAGGTCCCCACTCGGATCAGGACCTACACAACAGAGATGCCCTACTGGAATTCTTTCGCCGTTGTGTAGGAGCCCTGACCAAACTTGGAGTGGACATGAATATGTTGCAAGAGCTCCTGCTAGAAGGGAGCAATTCAGCAACATAGCCACTATCAATATAATCGCTGTGAATGCCCGATCTATCAAGAGACGGCATCACGACTTCGTTGAGATGGTGAACAGCGGCCATCCAGACATTATTGTTGCCAACGAGTCGAAGCTCAAGGAAGATGACTCTTACCAGCTCTCAGGCTACCGGTCAGCTCTACGCCTGGGACTGGCTCAAGCATCTTCTATTGCGAAAAACTCCAAGTCCGTAACCTTACTATCATCGAGGGGACACTATGTGAATTCCTCTCCCTTGAGGTGAAAACCGAATCTTTCTGGCTAAAGGTCGGTGAAATATACTGCAAATATCTTCCTCCCTGCACCAGTCTGATTAACGATTTCTTCTCAAATACCGCTCACTGCCTTCTTATCGAAGACTTAAACTCGAAGCACACGGCGTTTGGATGTCGATTAACCAACCAGGATGGTCGAACACTGAAGAAGATCACTGACAAACTTGGTGTTTTTGTGAGAACATCTGAAGACCCGAACCACCAATCGCCCTTCGGCGAAGACAACCTATCCCTGTGCATTTGTTCTCACTTGATCGCTAACATTATGGAAAAGCCTACAGTGCTTGACGATATCGGCAGCGATCACCTTCCAATGGAGATCAAAATTCACACTAGCACTGTTAAACAAGAACGCATATCCACACGCTACAGTCTCTCAAGGATCAACTGGCCACACTACAGAAGCTCCATGAGTGCTTTCCTACATGTGAACACTCGCCCTACTGACTATAACACTGCCAGCGACATCGACTATGCAAGCGATGAGTTAACCAATTTCATGCTCCATTATTTAACATCGTACGGAACAGTGCCATGTACTGAACGCCCACGAAGATCCACTCCAAGAACGAAAGTGAAACTTCTCCTCAACGAGAGAAAGCGGCTGAGAAACAAACTCAAACGCTGTTTTGACCCCACTGACAGGGGTAGACTTAAAAACATGATCTCGAAAATTGGCTATGAAGTCCAAGTCGTGACAAAGCTGGAAACAGCCAGGAAATGGCAGAAGGCTTGTCAAAACTTAGACTACAGAAACCCAAATTTCTGGGACTGTTTCCGCAAAGTGGCTAACCTTGAAGGAAAATCCTGACCCCCGAGGCTGTGCAACGTATCTGGTATGTCCGCTTCGCCACAAGAAATCCCGAACATTTTCGCAGAACACTTGGCTATTATCCAGGAAACCAATCCGATAACGCCGCAAGGCACGGAATCGGAGCCACCGCCGCGCGCTCTGTCGTCGGAACATCACCCGATCACCACTGCAGAGGCAACGCACCAGGTTCATCAAAAGGCAACGCACCAGGCCACGACAAAATACCGATGCAGCTCATCGAGAAATCTATCAGGTCTTTCCATAGAAGATCTCAAGTGACCGACCTTTTTATCGATCAGGACTAGTGACCGCCCAGCTTTTCCCGGACAGCTATAAACGTTTCTCAGAAGAGTTCGAGTGCCTCGAGCAACCATCTTTTTGTATAGACGTCAAAAATATTCTGTACCAGTCTCTTGTTCTTTACAATAAAAAATTCTGTTCTGTTATTTGTCATTTTATAATATTTATCTTGACAAAATAGATTTTGAAATAGAATTCAAATATTTTTTGAATTTTTTTCCAAGTCCAAAAGTATAACCACCTAGGCTCGGTAACACCCTAGGCTTGTGACATAATAATTTATAAAAATAATATAACAATAATTAAATTCGTGTTCAGTTTAAAAAAAGTCTAGAAATAGAAAAAATATAACAATAATGATTAAAATTTGGTAGAAATTGATCATTTTAGATTTTAGGGCGCTAAAATAGCAGATCGCCAAATCTGTGAACAAATAAATAAAAGTTTGGCATAAGAATATAAAGAAAAGAACTTTCTATCAAAAATAAGGTGAAATTCAATGAATAAAGATAAATTAGAAGATTTCAAATAAGCGATATAAACATATTGAAAGAATAAACTCGCAAATATTACAAAATGATGAAATTTCAGATAATTTAACCATTAAAGGAAACTACATCGCGAAATATCCCTTCTGAATCCAATTAAATAAAAAAATTAAGATCGACCAAATAATGTAACAGGACAACAAGGTTTGTCAAAAGAGTGCTCACACGTGCCACAATTTATTAGGTTTTCTATTGATAATTGGGTAACTAAAAATTAAGATAATTTTAATTAAAACACAATTCTACCTAGTAGCTTATCAACAGTGTAAATACCAGAGGGGATATCTCAATGATGGTCCAGATATCTGAAATAAAGACTGCGATAATAATATTTATTTCTGTTTCATAGAGAATCGACAATTAATTTGCAAGGAGATTGTATTTCTGAAATATCCACGTGCCAAATTTGTTTAACAAAAAATCTATACAAATCAATTTATGATAGGCGTTTCTAGAAAGGCGATTCTAGGAAATAAAGAGTAAATTTTTTTAAATCTGAATATGCAAAACAATCATCATTTTTTGGATGTGGCGCCACATCTTGTTTATAAGAGGTTTATAGTATCATTGTGTTATTCACCAGGAAAATTAAATTACAAAAAAATAAAAATGGAAAATGTTCAAAATCGTTGTATTCATCGTCAATTGGATAAGGACAAACGCCCTCAATCATCAAAACTTCAAATCTTTTATAAATGATATTGATGCCGATTGTGGAGATGTTATTCTTTATACTGCAGTTAGATTGTTGAGTCGTTCTGTATGTTTAAAAAGCTATATGATAATTATAAATTATTTGTAGGTTTTATAAATTGCTTTCAGAACTTAAAGAGTTTATTCCTCGTAACATCAATATCTTCAACTGAATAATGAAAATAGGTTGCCGACTTGAATTTTTTGTTGATTTTTCATTACGTATTTTGGATTTGAACATTGGTTTACAAAGAAAAGACAAGCTTTGCTATCAATTATAGGATTTATATCCTCTTTATTCAAAAAACTATATTTGTGAAAGATTCAACTTTCAAATAGACATTCTTTGCTTTTTCCTATGCTCTCGGAAAATAAGGAAAGCGCATCGTATAAAAAATATATATCAATAATTGGCGACTTAATTTATCAATTTGAGTGCCGCTTTGGGGCTAAATTACAAATATAATAAAATATAGAATTTTAGAGAAGACTTATCCACAATGAAAATATTTGAGACATCTTTTGATGTCAAAATTGGAAAATGTCCTGTACGATTCCAAATGGAATTAAGTGATTTGACAACTAATTTAGAATTAAGTGCCTTATTTTATAATACTTTTCTTAGAATTTTACCAATGTCTACATAAAGAAAAATTTAGGAATCTTGTGAATAATCCATATATGAATGCTTCAATTTTCGGATCAACGTAAGCATATAAATCCATTTTCAGCAAAATAGCTAGAATTAAGAACAGATACCGCAATAGACTAACGGATGTTCATCTAAGTCAGTTGCTGCGGATTTTAACATCTAATTTTGTACCAGATTTTGAAAATATGATTAAGTAGTTTATAAATTCTTCCATTTTTTAATTTCATTACGCTATATAAAAAATTTGCGACGATAGCACTCAACTCTAAAGTGCATGTACCCAGTAAAATAAAAATCATATGTATTTTGTTCCGTTCAAACTGAAATAAAAAATATATTATCTTCATTAAGTTAACAAAAAAATTTGCGGCCCTTATAAATAGAAAATTTGATTTGTGAATTCAGGTCTGTATGTTAATTGCTAATTTCTCCGAACAACGAAAAGGTCTGATTTCTGCATTTTATATATCAAAAATAAAAAGCTCTGTATTTGAAATTTGTCGGAAAACTGGAAATGATTGAAGAAAAACATTTATTTAAAAAGAAGCTGTTAGTAGAGGTTAGATAAGGACCTTCAGCATTCCTGTCTTTTCAGTCCCCCACACACGCTCACCTCTCAGCCTCAAACTAAGACTTATTAAAAGCGGAGAAGGGAATACATTAAGCCAGGAGCCTGAGTATGGCTGACAGGCGGAACGGAAACAAGCCAGTCTGTGTTGGTCGATGAGTGGTTCCAAGTCAGTTGAAAATCGACGACAAAGAATTTTGTCTCAATCCCGCTAAAAAAAGACACCGGAAGGGACTTCAGAGAAATTGTGTTTCTAAAGTGCAAGCCTATTTTAAATTATTTAATTAAAAATCTAGATTTTCAGTGATCTCTTCTTCGCTTGGAAGAAAAATTTTCTATAAACTTTCTTTCATTTTATATTTCTGCGTCAATATAATTTATTCAGCTGAGTGTCCTCACGAGATGTCACCTCCGTAAGTTGATTGCGGCAGAGGCGTACTCCTCGTTGTCTACCTTCATCACATGTCTGTGCCCGATAAGCATACTCTCTAGCGTCCTTTTCATCACAACTGTGATGTATGTCCTCGTTCCTTCTTCAATGGATAACTTGTTCATATGACTTTTAAAGAACTTTGAGACAACTCCATCCCATGTCAAGACAATTCGAATAATCTTCACTTTTGCTTCATAGAAAACCGACAGTTCGTTTGCAAGTAGGTCGTATTCGTTACTTCTACTCACTCACTGTAAACCACCACCGAATCTATTAATAGTTGGCATATTTTTATTCTGTGTCAAAACTAAATTGAGTAAAAAGTAAGTATACATTACTTTAAAGGACGGGATTTTGTTCTACGATACCCTGAAACAAATAAATATTGTATCATTACTTGTGATTGAGGATGATTTCGTCTTTCATAAATATGTTTGATTTTGTTTTTAAGGCAGAAAGAATCAAAATAATTATTCTTAAACTCCGTTCCATTATCTGTTTGTAGAATCTCACAAAGACCGATTTCAAAACAAATTTTCTCAAAGGTTTCACAAATATCTAAATACCAATGTCAGATTTAAATATACCTATTGCAGATTTATTTTTAACTTCTTTACAGATGACATACTTACTGTAAACATCAATGACTTTAAATATCCATTTGTAGCTATCATTTGAATCGTTAAATTTTTTAACGTCTATAAGATCTACTTGGAATCGTTCATTTGGTCTTTTGGCAAACACATGAAATTTAAAAATCAGAAACCTGCCTTCTTATTAAATATCGTGATTTGAAAGACACGGTGAACTCCGAACCTCTTCTCTCCAAACTCGAGATTAAGGACATCCTCATCCAAACATAGAGTAGACACACCCTCTTTAGAGATTCGACTGCGATTTTGAAGCAAGCCTATCATGTCCCCATCATTAAAATCCACTGCAGAGAAAAACAGGCTACACTCTCCTCCGATTCTCTTCACTTCACTTGTATGCTTTTTTATTTTTTCAATAGACTGAAGTAGTAATCTTTCCGAGCTTTGTCCATATACATAAACACACACATTGTGTCCCCATACGGCTGCTCTGAGCAGAGATTGGTCCACAGAATATTCTCCGCACACCACAATGTCAAAGTTGTAATTATTTGGACGTATATTCTTCCTTCTATTCAACTTTGTAGAAACCTATCTATCGGTCAGGGTACGAGACAAGTGCTCTAAACCATTTGAAACAACATCTGGAACACCTCAAGGGGATCCGTTATCTCCTATACTGTTTGTCATATATCTGGAAGCTGCATTGAGAAAACTAAAATCATACTATGAAGGAAAGATCAATGTGATGGCATACGCGGATGACGTGGATTTTATTTCTTCCGACAGGGACGCTCTGGAAAGCCTACTGGAGGTGATGGCAAATAGACTTGCTGAGTGGTTCCTCAATGTAAATGTGGAGAAAACAGAATTTACTGAACTAGCAAGACAGAAGTCTAAGCTGGACGAACATTGGAGAAAAGTAAAGAAACTCAGCTGGCAATTGAAGCTGAAATTGAACGGATTGCTCGATCGACTGGTACATTCAATGCAATGGAAAACGATTGTTGTCCCGCTCTTCTAATGTCTGTAGTTTGTTCACCTCCTAACCCAGCCAGAATATCTTCTGATAGGTCATTGGATCGGATATTGGAAGGTAGTGCTCGATTAAGAGTTGCAGAGGAGGTTGGTTGTGATTTACATGTAGAGGTCGTGTGTTTCTCTCATGATGCATTGAAGGAGAAATATTCTGTCACAGGCGCTGGGCATTACCGAGCGCTACGGGTTACCCGAGTGGACTTAGAAAAAAAATCATGTATGAGAATTCCAATTCCAAATGAATATGAGCCCAGCATGCCCAATAGCAGAATAATTTTCCGATTTTGTGATAAAAAATATTTATTAATCATATGAAGCCAATATCTAAACATATCTTTAGTCATCCATGCATTTTAGTCTCTAAACATAATGGAATATGTCACAGGCGCTACCGGTTACCAAGCGCTACGGGTTACTGAATGCTCAAATTTAACATTTAAAGAATTTTTTATAAAATTGAACCTAAATTTTTTAGTTATTATATTTAAAAGTAATAAATATATAATTTCAATATTTTTAAAAGGCGCAGCATTTGATAATTTTTAAATAGATAATTTACCATGCGTATTCTATAAAGTTTTCTTGATGCCTCGCTGTTTTGTCAAAACTGTACAAGAATATGATCATATAGTTAAAATATTGGAAGAGCAGGGGATCATTGGAATATCTAAACAAAAAAAATACAGATTAACTCGAAAGTCCAAGAATTTTACTTTCATTACCGGGCGGCTATATCTTAAAGACTCACGTGGAAACCATAAAATAGTCATTCTGCAGACAATCATGAGGTGACAATTAGTGGCTACGCAAATTCATCAAATGACTCATTGCGGACATAACACGTTGGAAGAGTTTTGTAATCAGAGATATTTTTTGTTTTAAACCGAAATCATCTGGAAAGTAGTATCGGAATGTGATATATGTCGATTTGCAAAAATAGTTGATCCTGAAAACCACATTATAGCCTCACAACCAATGAGAGATTTCAGATAGATCTGATTGATTTCAATGTCCGACGGAACAATGAAAAAAACCCACATGAACGAATCAAAAAAATAAATAAAGATCAAAAATAATTAAAATTTTAGTTATAATCCATTAAAAAAGTTTTTCAATTTCTGTGTAACGTTATATGAAAATTTTGGAGCCTTAGTGTTTAAACGTCTTACGCCTTATTCTTGAATTAAATCTGTAGTAGATACATTTAGAATTGTTTTTATGTAAGATAACATTATTAAATCTTAATAAATATATTTTATTTTAATATAGTAATTTTTAAAGCAAGTTTTTTGTGCATTATAATTTTAACAAATAAAAAAATTCATAAAAAAAATTATAACTTCTTTTACGTGTTTGATAAAATTAAGTATATTAATTTGAAACATAAAATTTCAAGTATTTTTTCTTGATTTTTTTCTAAGTCCACTCGGGTAACCCGTAGCGCTCGGTAATGCCCAGCGCCTGTGACAGAATATTTCTCCTTCAATGCATCATGAGAGAAACACACGACCTTCTACATGTAAATCACAACCAACCTCCTCTGCAACTCTTAATCGAGCACTACCTTCCAATATCCGATCCAATGACCTATCAGAAGATATTCTGGCTGGGTTAGGAGGTGAACAAACTACAGACATTAGAAGAGCGGGACAACAATCGTTTTCCATTGCATTGAATGTACCAGTCGATCGAGCAATCCGTTCAATTTCAGCTTCAATTGCCAGCTGAGTTTCTTTACTTTTCTCCAATGTTCGTCCAGCTTAGACTTCTGTCTTGCTAGTTCAGTAAATTCTGTTTTCTCCACATTTACATTGAGGAACCACTCAGCAAGTCTATTTGCCATCACCTCCAGTAGGCGTTCCAGAGCGTCCCTGTCGGAAGAAATAAAATCCACGTCATCCGCGTATGCCATCACATTGATCTTTCCTTCATAGTATGATTTTAGTTTTCTCAATGCAGCTTCCAGATATATGACAAACAGTATAGGAGATAACGGATCCCCTTGAGGTGTTCCAGATGTTGTTTCAAATGGTTTAGAGCACTTGTCTCGTACCCTGACCGATAGATAGGTTTCTACAAAGTTGAATAGAAGGAAGAATATACGTCCAAATAATTACAACTTTGACATTGTGGTGTGCGGAAAATATTCTGTGGACCAATCTCTACTCAGAGCAGCCGTATGGGGACACAATGTGTGTGTTTATGTATATGGACAAAGCTCGGAAAGATTACTACTTCAGTCTATTGGAAAAATAAAAAAGCATACAAGTGAAGTGAAGAGAATCGGAGGAGAGTGTAGCCTGTTTTTCTCTGCAGTGGATTTTAATGATGGGGACATGATAGGCTTGCTTCAAAATCGCAGTCGAATCTCTAAAGAGGGTGTGTCTACTCTATGTTTGGATGAGGATGTCCTTAATCTCGAGTTTGGAGAGAAGAGGTTCGGAGTTCACCGTGTCTTTCAAATCACGATATTTAATAAGAAGGCAGGTTTCTGATTTTTAAATTTCATGTGTTTGCCAAAAGACCAAATGAACGATTCCAAGTAGATCTTATTGACGTTAAAAAATTTAACGATTCAAATGATGGCTACAAATGGATATTTAAAGTCATTGATGTTTACAGTAAGTATGTCATCTGTAAAGAAGTTAAAAATAAATCTGCAATAGGTATATTTAAATCTAACATTGGTATTTAGATATTTGTGAAACCTTTGAGAAAATTTGTTTTGAAATCGGTCTTTGTGAGATTCTACAAACAGATAATGGAACGGAGTTTAAGAATAATTATTTTGATTCTTCTTTGCCTTAAAAAAAAAATCAAACATATTTATGAAAGACGAAATCATCCTCAATCACAAGTAATGATACAATATTTATTTGTTTCAGGGTATCGTGGAACAAAATCCCGTCCTTTAAAGTAATGTATACTTACTTTTTACTCAATTTAGTTTTTGACACAGAATAAAAATATGCCAACTATTAATAGATTCGGTGGTGGTTTACAGTGAGTGAGTAGAAGTAACGAATACGACCTACTTGCAAACGAACTGTCGGTTTTCTATGAAGCAAAAGTGAAGATTATTCGAATTGTCTTGACATGGGATGGAGTTGTCTCAAAGTTCTTTAAAAGTCATATGAGGATTGACAGACTGATAGCTTTTTCTTGATACTGTGGATAGTGGTGCATGGCCGTTGTTGGTTGGTGGAGTGATTTGTCTGGTTTATTCCGATAACGAACGAGACTCAGACTTACTAGTCGTTCGATTCTAGTTGTTCGACTACTAAAAAGGATCAGTGTGAAAAACACTTGAAAATGAGCAATAACAGGTCTGTGATTGCCCTTAGACGTTCGGGGCCGCACGCGTGCTACAATGAAGAAAGCAGAGGGGGTTTTGCTTGGAAAAGCGAACTAAGCCTTAAAATTTCTTCGTGGCAGGAATCGAGGCTTGTAATTATTCCTCGTGCACAAGGAATTCCTAGTAATCGCAGGTCATTAGCCTGCAATGATTACGTCCCTGCCCTTTGTACACACCGCCCGTCGCTACTACCGATGAATGATTTGGTGAGGTTGTTGGATCGTGTGCTATAGCATGCGAGTAGACACCCGAGCCTACTCATTTAAAGGAAGTAAAAGTCGTAACAAGGTTTCTGTAGGTGAACCTGCAGAAGGATCACTACTGAGACGATGTAGTCGTTTAACTGGTTGCTGCTTGTGTGCAGTTAACTAATTTGTGTCTGGTTTTGCTGAGACGTTCAAGTTAGGCAAAGCCAGGCATAAGCGTGACTACCGTATAGACTCAAACAGGTGGTAGTCCTTTTGAAAAAATATTTAAATTGTAGCGTGCAAGCATGGTCGTTTTTCCTGTGATGCGCAAAAATGACAATCTTAAAGCAGAAAAAAGGGGTGCAAAGCCATCCCGAACAGAAGGGGATGTGGTAGAACCTGCTCAGGTAGCCCATGAGGACGGCTGGCATACCGTTGGGAAACCTAAACGTGTCGCTTGCCGTCCAATTTCTAACAACTTAGGTTCTCGCAATTCGTCTTCGGAGATGGATCCGCCGTCGAAGAAGACCGCTCGCGCCGGGGGTAGAATTACCTTCGGCGTTGTAGCACGACTAGAGGTCTTTCCCACCTGTGGAAAGGCCTCAGTCGTTAAAATTTTAGGGATCTTGGACTCGATACAGCCGTCTAAGCGGTATCGAGTCCTGAAGAGGGAGCCCACCCAATTCCTGCTTGGGTGGGAGAAGTCTGAGGACTTTTTCAGTTTCGAAAGGGAGCTGGAAAAGTCCATCCCGTTCGGTCCTGGCATGCATCGGCTTGTCAGGTTCGAACGCAAGGTAGGGCAGGTAAGAGTCCTCCTCCTTGGGGTCCCCCGGGACTTTGAGGATAACGACCTTTTAGAGCACCTGCAGCGGGAGTACCCCAGTACCTCTGCCATTGCACGCTTCAAGCAAGGTTATCGGCCTCTTGAAGTGGTGGAGGTTACGCTGGGATCTCCTGCGGAAGCCGAGCGCCTCATACTGCTGGGTACGAGGGTCGGCTACGTTAGGCTTCGTGCTGTCCGGCCCCGCCCGAAAGCCACCCAATGCTTTCGGTGTCAGGGTTTCGGGCACATAAGCACGAGGTGTCCTGAGAAGGCGAAGTGCTTGACCTGCGGTGGCGAGCATGGTCGCAAGGCATGCCCCTCGCCACCTACGAAGAGGTACTGTGTCAACTGCGGTAAGTTGGGACACATTGCCAACTTCAAAGGTTGCCCCAAGTTCAAGGAGGCAACCCGAAAGGTAGGTGCGGCTGTAATCTCGAAGGTAAGTCGCGCGGCTAGCGTCGCAGTTACTGGGCCACAACCTGGCAAGCGGGCAAAGCAGTCCAAACCACCCAAGACTGCTTCGGTGGCAAGGCCTGTGAAGCCTGCAAGCCACATTGCGAGCGAGTCGGTACCACCTTCGCCGACAAAGTCGGCTGAGCCGCTAATAACATCCGAGTCAGTTCGGATGCCGAAGCGTGCTAAGCCTTCCGAGTGGGCTACAGGTGATACCGCCCAGCAAAACCTAGGGGGGAAAAGGCGTCCTCCATACGTGGAAATGCCACCGCACTCCCCCCCTGGCGAGCGTGCTCCCCAGGACAGTGTTAGTCCTGCGGTGGAGTTGTGTGTGCGCCTACTAAAATTATGTAGGGCGACGAAGTGCAGTGTAGCAGATATGCTACATTGCAACATGGCTGAGGCCAAGAAGATCCTTGGTGAGGAACCGATATGATGCTCAACATTATATCGGTGAACGCGCGCTCCTTGTCTGGTAAAGGAGACGCCGTTCAGAGGATGTTGGCCACCACGAGTGCGGACATTCTGGTGGTCAACGAAACGAAGGTAAAGGGGGGTCCGTACGTAGTTGATGGCTACAACTGTTGTCACATACCCTGGAAACAGGGGTCAATATGTGGCACGGGAACTAGCCTCTTCTACAAGCCGTACCTTGCTCTCCGGAGCTCAGGTTTATGTTCTTGTAGCCTATGTGAATTCCTCCAAGTGAGGATTCGCATAGGTAATTTAACATTTTACCTAGGGGCGATGTATTCGAAGAACTTTACGGCGTGTTCTTGGCACGTACGGGAGTTCTTTGGAAAGCATCCGAAGGCGATGGTCGTTGGGGACCTGAATGCCAAGCACCAAGAGCTCGGTTTCAGGGTAACCAACGCGCATGGTTTGGCTCTAAAGACGCTGGTTGAAGACCTCGGGTTGGAAATCAGATCTTCAAGCGAGCCAAACCACATCGATTCGCGGGGAGGACAAGACTGGCTAGGCCTTGCTCTGGTCAGCCCCGGAATGCTAAATTGGGTTAGTAACACAATCTTATTGCCTGATATTGGGAGCGACCATCTGCCTCTATTGCACGAACTCCGTGAGCCAGTTCCTCAAAGGGCCCCAGGATACTTTGACCTCCGGTCCGGTTCCTGGGCCAACCTGGAGAGGTTCATGGCCAGCAGGTTGCCCTCACTCCTGGTGGGGAATACCTGCGCCAACATACGAGAGTTGGAGGCGTTAGATAATGGAATCAATGCTGCCCTGTCTGATTATATGCGAGATAATTTCAAACAGAACCCAGTACAGGGCCAGGCACATTCCACGCTCCCGTACCGGGTGCTAAATAAAATTAGATTCAAGCGCCGGCTGTCCAGACTGCGGGACAAATGCGTCTACCAGGAGAACCGTGTCTGGTTTCGCGGCTGGATCAGCCGGCTTCAGAGGGAGATCCGGAGGGAAATTCGTGAACACGAAAGTTCACGGTGGGAGCGGGCCTGCCAAAGAGTGGACCCGCGCTTTCCGGACTTCTGGAAAAACTGAAGAGCCTGTCGAGGGAGAGGGGAGGCAAAGTCAGTGCGCCTTAAGCGCTCTGATGGAACCCTCGCCTCGGACCCGGTTGAGGTGGCTGATATATTTTCAACCCACCTCAACAACATCTCGGGAACTGACGGAAGTCAGTTCGTAGAGACGTCGTCTTTTGTTACTATCCAGGAGGTATTGTCTTGGAACAAGCGCTGCCAGCTGGACATATCAAGGGTCGATGCAGGCGAAGTTTCTGAAAGGGAGATCCTGGCAGCGATCTCCCGAAGTAAGAACACCGCGGCGGGGCTAGATCGGATCCCTATGTCCATCTTCAAAAAGGCCCCGCCGTTGTTGATCACGGCCTTACAGGTTTTGTTTAGCGGGAGCTTGCGACTTGGGATGATTCCTTCCAGGTGGAAAGTGGCTGAGGTAATCCTCATTGGAAAACCTGGGAAGCCTCATGATGTCCCCGGGGGATACAGGCCCTTCCTTGCTTCCCGCTATATCTAAAATCCTAGAAAGGATCATGCACCGAAGGCTCCTGGAGGAGCTGACGGTGGTTGACGCCCTCCCGGAGTTCCAATGGGGATTCAGGGAGGGTCGTTCATGTGGAGACTGCTTGTGGAAGGTGTCTTCCGAAATGAAGAACGCCCTCCAGAAAAGGGAGTGTGGTATGTTAGTTAGTCTTGACATAGAAAAGGCCTTCGACTCGGTGTGGCACGACGGCCTGCGGAGTTCCCTCGCCACGTGTGGGGTTTCTCCGTGTCTAAGGCGCTGGCTGTCGGGGTTCCTCGAATCTCGCGGTCAGGTCGTGCGACACCAGGGGGTCTTTTCTAAAGTCGCAACAGTCCTTCGCGGGGTCCCTCAGGGTTCTGTGCTGAGTCCCACACTGTTTAATATCTTTATGGCCTCTGCACCTATGCCAGTCAATGCTCGTACTGGAATGGTGATCTATGCAGACGACATTATCCTCTGGGATCAGTCGATGAAACCAGAGTGTGCGTGTCGTAGGCTACAGGTTGCTGTGGATGAACTTGTAAACTGGTGTGGGAGTAGGGGTCTAAAGATGTGTGCGGACAAGTGCAGTGTCCTTAAAGTCTGTAAAAGGACGAGGGGTTACACTAATTTTATCCCTAGGTTATCGCTGGACGGGTCAGCGATCGCTGTAGTTGATCGGACAACTTACTTGGGCGTGGTCTTCAAGCAGTCAGGTAAGTTCGATGATCACATTGCACGTACTAAAATGCGTGCAATGCAGCGATTAGGCGCGTTGCGTGCTTTCCACTTGAGAGAGAGGTGCCTGGTTCCGTGTGTTCAACGCCATGGTGTTACCCGTGTTAACCTATGGCGTGCACGCTTGGCACTTCTGCGAGGACAGGGAGAAGTACGTTGACGCGCTTAAGAAAGTAACAAGACGAGCCATCCGGCTAGCCTATGGCTTAGGATGGCGTGATGAGCTCTCCAACGCCCAGGAATTGTCCCTCAAAGGCCTCCCTGAGGTCCTAGAGAAGATAATGACTGGGTGGCAGGTAAGACGGTAAGTCCTAACCTGTGGTTGTGTAGAGAGGCGAGCGTGTGTGCTGGACCGAAAAGGCAGGAATGCCGAAGGTCTCCTTATGTTACCTCACTAACAGCCTCTCTAACTAATTATTTAAAATAAAAATTTTCCTTCCTTTACGTGTTTGATAAAATTAAGTATATTAATTTGAAACATAAAATTTCAAGTATTTTTTCTTGATTTTTTTCTAAGTCCACTCGGGTAACCCGTAGCGCTCGGTAATGCCCAGCGCCTGTGACAGAATATTTCTCCTTCAATGCATCATGAGAGAAACACACGACCTTCTACATGTAAATCACAACCAACCTCCTCTGCAACTCTTAATCGAGCACTACCTTCCAATATCCGATCCAATGACCTATCAGAAGATATTCTGGCTGGGTTAGGAGGTGAACAAACTACAGACATTAGAAGAGCGGGACAACAATCGTTTTCCATTGCATTGAATGTACCAGTCGATCGAGCAATCCGTTCAATTTCAGCTTCAATTGCCAGCTGAGTTTCTTTACTTTTCTCCAATGTTCGTCCAGCTTAGACTTCTGTCTTGCTAGTTCAGTAAATTCTGTTTTCTCCACATTTACATTGAGGAACCACTCAGCAAGTCTATTTGCCATCACCTCCAGTAGGCTTTCCAGAGCGTCCCTGTCGGAAGAAATAAAATCCACGTCATCCGCGTATGCCATCACATTGATCTTTCCTTCATAGTATGATTTTAGTTTTCTCAATGCAGCTTCCAGATATATGACAAACAGTATAGGAGATAACGGATCCCCTTGAGGTGTTCCAGATGTTGTTTCAAATGGTTTAGAGCACTTGTCTCGTACCCTGACCGATAGATAGGTTTCTACAAAGTTGAATAGAAGGAAGAATATACGTCCAAATAATTACAACTTTGACATTGTGGTGTGCGGAGAATATTCTGTGGACCAATCTCTACTCAGAGCAGCCGTATGGGGACACAATGTGTGTGTTTATGTATATGGACAAAGCTCGGAAAGATTACTACTTCAGTCTATTGGAAAAATAAAAAAGCATACAAGTGAAGTGAAGAGAATCGGAGGAGAGTGTAGCCTGTTTTTCTCTGCAGTGGATTTTAATGATGGGGACATGATAGGCTTGCTTCAAAATCGCAGTCGAATCTCTAAAGAGGGTGTGTCTACTCTATGTTTGGATGAGGATGTCCTTAATCTCGAGTTTGGAGAGAAGAGGTTCGGAGTTCACCGTGTCTTTCAAATCACGATATTTAATAAGAAGGCAGGTTTCTGATTTTTAAATTTCATGTGTTTGCCAAAAGACCAAATGAACGATTCCAAGTAGATCTTATAGACGTTAAAAAATTTAACGATTCAAATGATAGCTACAAATGGATATTTAAAGTCATTGATGTTTACAGTAAGTATGTCATCTGTAAAGAAGAGTTAAAAATAAATCTGCAATAGGTATTTAAATCTGACATTGGTATTTAGATATTTGTGAAACCTTTGAGAAAATTTGTTTTGAAATCGGTCTTTGTGAGATTCTACAAACAGATAATGGAACGGAGTTTAAGAATAATTATTTTGATTCTTTCTGCCTTAAAAACAAAATCAAACATATTTATGAAAGACGAAATCATCCTCAATCACAAGTAATGATACAATATTTATTTGTTTCAGGGTATCGTAGAACAAAATCCCGTCCTTTAAAGTAATGTATACTTACTTTTTACTCAATTTAGTTTTTGACACAGAATAAAAATATGCCAACTATTAATAGATTCGGTGGTGGTTTACAGTGAGTGAGTAGAAGTAACGAATACGACCTACTTGCAAACGAACTGTCGGTTTTCTATGAAGCAAAAGTGAAGATTATTCGAATTGTCTTGACATGGGATGGAGTTGTCTCAAAGTTCTTTAAAAGTCATATGAACAAGTTATCCATTGAAGAAGGAACGAGGACATACATCACAGTTGTGATGAAAAGGACGCTAGAGAGTATGCTTATCGGGCACAGACATGTGATGAAGGTAGACAACGAGGAGTACGCCTCTGCCGCCAATCAACTTACGGAGGTGACATCTCGTGAGGACACTCAGCTGAATAAAATTATTGACGCAGAAATATAAAATGAAAGAAAGTTTATAGAA
This sequence comes from Octopus sinensis, assembly GCF_006345805.1. NCBI lineage: Eukaryota > Metazoa > Mollusca > Cephalopoda > Octopoda > Octopodidae > Octopus > Octopus sinensis. The sequence goes on along the minus strand of NW_021835240.1, from coordinate 15,286 downwards.
AATTTTTCTTCCAAGCGAAGAAGAGATCACTGAAAATCTAGATTTTTAATTAAATAATTTAAAATAGGCTTGCACTTTGGAAACACAATTTCTCTGAAGTCCCTTCCGGTGTCTTTTTTTAGCGGGATTGAGACAAAATTCTTTGTCGTCGATTTTCAACTGACTTGGAACCACTCATCGACCAACACAGACTGGCTTGTTTCCGTTCCGCCTGTCAGCCATACTCAGGCTCCTGGCTTAATGTATTCCCTTCTCCGCTTTTAATAAGTCTTAGTTTGAGGCTGAGAGGTGAGCGTGTGTGGGGGACTGAAAAGACAGGAATGCTGAAGGTCCTTATCTAACCTCTACTAACAGCTTCTTTTTAAATAAATGTTTTTCTTCAATCATTTCCAGTTTTCCGACAAATTTCAAATACAGAGCTTTTTATTTTTGATATAAAAATGCAGAAATCAGACCTTTTCGTTGTTCGGAGAAATTGGCAATTAACATACAGACCTGAATTCACAAATCAAATTTTCTATTTATAAGGGCCGCAAATTTTTTTGTTAACTTAATGAAGATAATATATTTTTTATTTCAGTTTGAACGGAACAAAATACATATGATTTTTATTTTACTGGGTACATGCACTTTAGAGTTGAGTGCTATCGTCGCAAATTTTTTATATAGCGTAATGAAATTAAAAAATGGAAGAATTTATAAACTACTTAATCATATTTTCAAAATCTGGTACAAAATTAGATGTTAAAATCCGCAGCAACTGACTTAGATGAACATCCGTTAGTCTATTGCGGTATCTGTTCTTAATTCTAGCTATTTTGCTGAAAATGGATTTATATGCTTACGTTGATCCGAAAATTGAAGCATTCATATATGGATTATTCACAAGATTCCTAAATTTTTCTTTATGTAGACATTGGTAAAATTCTAAGAAAAGTATTATAAAATAAGGCACTTAATTCTAAATTAGTTGTCAAATCACTTAATTCCATTTGGAATCGTACAGGACATTTTCCAATTTTGACATCAAAAGATGTCTCAAATATTTTCATTGTGGATAAGTCTTCTCTAAAATTCTATATTTTATTATATTTGTAATTTAGCCCCAAAGCGGCACTCAAATTGATAAATTAAGTCGCCAATTATTGATATATATTTTTTATACGATGCGCTTTCCTTATTTTCCGAGAGCATAGGAAAAAGCAAAGAATGTCTATTTGAAAGTTGAATCTTTCACAAATATAGTTTTTTGAATAAAGAGGATATAAATCCTATAATTGATAGCAAAGCTTGTCTTTTCTTTGTAAACCAATGTTCAAATCCAAAATACGTAATGAAAAATCAACAAAAAATTCCAAGTCGGCAACCTATTTTCATTATTCAGTTGAAGATATTGATGTTACGAGGAATAAACTCTTTAAGTTCTGAAAGCAATTTATAAAACCTACAAATAATTTATAATTATCATATAGCTTTTTAAACATACAGAACGACTCAACAATCTAACTGCAGTATAAAGAATAACATCTCCACAATCGGCATCAATATCATTTATAAAAGATTTGAAGTTTTGATGATTGAGGGCGTTTGTCCTTATCCAATTGACGATGAATACAACGATTTTGGAACATTTTCCATTTTTATTTTTTTGTAATTTAATTTTCCTGGTGAATAACACAATGATACTATAAACCTCTTATAAACAAAGATGTGGCGCCACATCCAAAAAATGATGATTGTTTTGCATATTCAGATTTAAAAAAATTTACTCTTTATTTCCTAGAATCGCCTTTCTAGAAACGCCTATCATAAATTGATTTGTATAGATTTTTTGTTAAACAAATTTGGCACGTGGATATTTCAGAAATACAATCTCCTTGCAAATTAATTGTCGATTCTCTATGAAACAGAAATAAATATTATTATCGCAGTCTTTATTTCAGATATCTGGACCATCATTGAGATATCCCCTCTGGTATTTACACTGTTGATAAGCTACTAGGTAGAATTGTGTTTTAATTAAAATTATCTTAATTTTTAGTTACCCAATTATCAATAGAAAACCTAATAAATTGTGGCACGTGTGAGCACTCTTTTGACAAACCTTGTTGTCCTGTTACATTATTTGGTCGATCTTAATTTTTTTATTTAATTGGATTCAGAAGGGATATTTCGCGATGTAGTTTCCTTTAATGGTTAAATTATCTGAAATTTCATCATTTTGTAATATTTGCGAGTTTATTCTTTCAATATGTTTATATCGCTTATTTGAAATCTTCTAATTTATCTTTATTCATTGAATTTCACCTTATTTTTGATAGAAAGTTCTTTTCTTTATATTCTTATGCCAAACTTTTATTTATTTGTTCACAGATTTGGCGATCTGCTATTTTAGCGCCCTAAAATCTAAAATGATCAATTTCTACCAAATTTTAATCATTATTGTTATATTTTTTCTATTTCTAGACTTTTTTTAAACTGAACACGAATTTAATTATTGTTATATTATTTTTATAAATTATTATGTCACAAGCCTAGGGTGTTACCGAGCCTAGGTGGTTATACTTTTGGACTTGGAAAAAAATTCAAAAAATATTTGAATTCTATTTCAAAATCTATTTTGTCAAGATAAATATTATAAAATGACAAATAACAGAACAGAATTTTTTATTGTAAAGAACAAGAGACTGGTACAGAAATATTTTTGACGTCTATACAAAAAGATGGTTGCTCGAGGCACTCGAACTCTTCTGAGAAACGTTTATAGCTGTCCGGGAAAAGCTGGGCGGTCACTAGTCCTGATCGATAAAAAGGTCGGTCACTTGAGATCTTCTATGGAAAGACCTGATAGATTTCTCAATGAGCTGCATCGGTATTTTGTCGTGGCCTGGTGCGTTGCCTTTTGATGAACCTGGTGCGTTGCCTCTGCAGTGGTGATCGGGTGATGTTCCGACGACAGAGCGCGCGGCGGTGGCTCCGATTCCGTGCCTTGCGGCGTTATCGGATTGGTTTCCTGGATAATAGCCAAGTGTTCTGCGAAAATGTTCGGGATTTCTTGTGGCGAAGCGGACATACCAGATACGTTGCACAGCCTCGGGGGTCAGGATTTTCCTTCAAGGTTAGCCACTTTGCGGAAACAGTCCCAGAAATTTGGGTTTCTGTAGTCTAAGTTTTGACAAGCCTTCTGCCATTTTCTGGCTGTTTCCAGCTTTGTCACGACTTGGACTTCATAGCCAATTTTCGAGATCATGTTTTTAAGTCTACCCCTGTCAGTGGGGTCAAAACAGCGTTTGAGTTTGTTTCTCAGCCGCTTTCTCTCGTTGAGGAGAAGTTTCACTTTCGTTCTTGGAGTGGATCTTCGTGGCCGTTCAGTACATGGCACTGTTCCGTACGATGTTAAATAATGGAGCATGAAATTGGTTAACTCATCGCTTGCATAGTCGATGTCGCTGGCAGTGTTATAGTCAGTAGGGCGAGTGTTCACATGTAGGAAAGCACTCATGGAGCTTCTGTAGTGTGGCCAGTTGATCCTTGAGAGACTGTAGCGTGTGGATATGCGTTCTTGTTTAACAGTGCTAGTGTGAATTTTGATCTCCATTGGAAGGTGATCGCTGCCGATATCGTCAAGCACTGTAGGCTTTTCCATAATGTTAGCGATCAAGTGAGAACAAATGCACAGGGATAGGTTGTCTTCGCCGAAGGGCGATTGGTGGTTCGGGTCTTCAGATGTTCTTACGAAAACACCAAGTTTGTCAGTGATCTTCTTCAGTGTTCGACCATCCTGGTTGGTTAATCGACATCCAAACGCCGTGTGCTTCGAGTTTAAGTCTTCGATAAGAAGGCAGTGAGCGGTATTTGAGAAGAAATCGTTAATCAGACTGGTGCAGGGAGGAAGATATTTGCAGTATATTTCACCGACCTTTAGCCAGAAAGATTCGGTTTTCACCTCAAGGGAGAGGAATTCACATAGTGTCCCCTCGATGATAGTAAGGTTACGGACTTGGAGTTTTTCGCAATAGAAGATGCTTGAGCCAGTCCCAGGCGTAGAGCTGACCGGTAGCCTGAGAGCTGGTAAGAGTCATCATCCTTGAGCATCGACTGGTTGGCAACAATAATGTCTGGATGGCCGCTGTTCACCATCTCAACGAAGTCGTGATGCCGTCTCTTGATAGATCGGGCATTCACAGCGATTATATTGATAGTGGCTATGTTGCTGAATTGCTCCCTTCTAGCAGGAGCTCTTGCAACATATTCATGTCCACTCCAAGTTTGGTCAGGGCTCCTACACAACGGCGAAAGAATTCCAGTAGGGCATCTCTGTTGTGTAGGTCCTGATCCGAGTGGGGACCTCGTTGTGGCAAAGCTTTGTCACGGTGGATTCCTGCCTTCATATGGGGCCAGCCGAGCGGACCACTTGTGTGTTTTGGAACTCATTAGTGTTCGACCTCGAGCTTGTGAGTGTGCTGGAGACCGGCGACGTCTGAATATAGACATCGACTTTGGACGGACTTGAGGAAGACCCTTTTGTCCAGACTGATTCTGTGGGATTGGCTTTTACCCAGCGGACTGGGCTTTTGGCTTGTGGGTTCTTCGCAACCCTTGAGGCTGCTGTTGCTGCTTTGGCAGGCGGACATCCACCGTAGAACGCCAAGTGCCCAGTGTTCTTGCAGTTAATGCAAGTTTTTGCAGCTGGGACGCTCGGTATCGGCTTCGAACTCGGGCAGTTTTGGTGCCTGTGTTCTTTACCGCAGAGGAGACAACGGAGTTTGGGGGCTTGTGCCATTCGCAGCGGATATGGCTGAAGTCCGCAGTTATTCCAAAGCGGATGAGGGTGTTGACCTCGGCTCTGGAATCCAGCGTGAGTCTGCCGACAGGCATGTCGGTTCCACTGCGAGAAAATCTTTCGGACTTGAAGTCCGATTCTAGACTTTCTCTCAGGTGGAGGTTAAGGTCCTCTGTCGAGATCCAATGAGGGATTCCTTTGAGGATCAAGACTGATTAGAGTTATATAAATCGAGAGGAAAGCATATTCCTTACTGATATTTTATTTTTTGACATTTGTCCGAAATTTTTTGTCTTAAAAAATCGGTTTTTGCTTTATTCTCAATATTTTAAAAAGATTTATGGATAAATATTATAAAATTAAAAAATATAGATGATATTAGCATGCTTAAGTTTTTAATTTAATAAAATTGATAATAAAAATGACGATTTATTAACTGTCCGGATTTTAATGTCGAGGGGTGTATATGCTTTGTTACACCAGTCAATTTTGCAGATTTGTGGTCTCTATTAATATTTTTGTTATGATTAGTGATTACTTCGTCTAAATGTGTTCGAATGTGTGTTTCTAATTTGTATAGACGAGTAAATGACTTGTCACATGATTTAAACTTGCAAGGATGCATTTTATTATTGTTTTTTTAAATTATTAATATTTTTAATTTAATAAATAATTGTTTGTATTACCTATAATATTGAAAACGATATTATAAATGAATAAATTTGGATCGGCTATCGTCTAGCCTTTATATTTGATAGCACACATGGAGATTATGACCTCCCAAAATAAAAAATACCCCCACCAAGTTTACCAAAGTTTCTCATCTGAGACTACCCAAATCACCTAATTTACACAAAATACCAAAAGACCGACAATTTTTATCATTTCTGGGTAAAGTGCTCTTTCAAATGCCTCAAACATAATACAAATTGATCTCAGATCAAGAAATATGTTATTCATAAGTCCTGAAAACCTACTATTAGTGATGCACCGATAACCATTTTTGGATTTTGCCGATTACCGATTATCGGCCAATTTCACCGATACCGATTAATTGGCCATTATATTATACATAAAAATATATTTATATATAATTTATTTTATTAAAAATGTAATTAAAAAATAAAATATCAGTAAGGAATATTATATTATACATAAAAATATATTTATATGTAATTTATTTTATTAAAAATGTAATTAAAAAATAAAATATCAGTAAGGAATATGCTTTCCTCTCGATTTATATAACTCTAAACTACGAGTTTTCATCGAATTTATTAATTTTCGAATAAAATCAATTGGAATTTTATTCCAAATTTCTAATATTTTATCCTTTTGTTGATGTTTATTTTTTGGTCAATTTTCTGTATCATCCCTCGAGAATTTATATTTAATTTTTGATCAAATATGTTCAATGGGAATTGTGCCGGCCAATCGAGTAAATTAATTTTGTTTCCAGAAAAATACTCCTTTGTTGCTTTCGAAGTATGACATGGGGCATTGTCTTGCTGGAATATGAAGGTGTTTAATTCCATTTTAATGGCTGATTTTTCCAGATTGTTAGCAAGAATGTTTATATTTTCATCGATGAAACATAACGAACCCATTCCAAAATATGAAAAGCATCTCCAGACCATAATTTTGCCGTCACCACACTTAACAGTTGGGTGATAATTTGAATTTTTGAATTCATTTCCCCTTTTTCGGTATATTATTTTTTTTCTGGTGCATAATAAAGTACACTCGTCTGAAAAAATGATATATCTCCATCCTTCATCATACATACCAACGAATATTTTCGATATTTCATATCTTTTGAGTGTTTTTTTACTTAACAATGGTTTTTTTTGCTACTCTTCCAAATAAAACATTCTTGTTTAAATTCCGGGTAATTGTTAGTGGGGAAATTACTTTTTAGTGATGGTTTTCATTTCTAGATCGAGGTCTTTAGCAGATTTTTTCACTATTGGCTTCAGAAAGTTCCACTAATATTTTGATTTCGTTTGTATTGAGTAATGTTGGTCTTCCAGACCCACTTTTTCTATAAATGGTTCCTGAGTTTATGTATTTTCGAACAACATCGAAAACGGTTGATTTCGGAACTCCGAGGATATCAGAAATTCTCCTATAAGAAAAATTTTGCTGGTAATAAGAAATAATTTGTCTTTTACAAAAAGAATCCATTAATTTCTTCTAAAATATTTTAAAAAATTAGCTCTTTTAATTATAATAGCAAAAGTGTCCAGAATTTTACTCCGCTGAAAACACATTTTATGCTTTTAAATATCGTTTTATAAAACTTTTGTAAATATATCTTTTTTAATATAGAAAAGAATATTATGCTCAAAGGTTTTTTTTTCTAAATTTAATAATAAAAATGACGATTTATTAATTGTCCGGATTTTAATGTCGAGGAGTGTACACGCAAACAACATTTATTAAGACATCAATCCATCAGTCATCCCACCAAACAATAAGAAACAACAAAATTAAAGTTTATTAGCATTTTTAGAATTTAAAGTTGTCCATTCGATGATTGTAATGCCACTTTTGTGTCTAAACAAACCTTATCTCGACACAAAAAAAGATTTCATTCAAATTTGAGTTTGAAATGTAACTTCAATCAATGTGATGCCACATTTTCAAATAAAAGACAACTTTTTTGTCACACCAGGAAACATGTGAGAGATAATATGTCACATGGGCGACTATGTCGCTATGGGCAGCCAGTCCTTTTACGTGTTTCTATGGAAACCGCAGAAAAGGTATTAAATATTGAATATAGCAATTTATATATGGAAGAGTGTAGATTAATCAATTATTTTAATTTAAAATTACATTTGAATTATCTTTTAAAAATGGCTTACCCAAAAGTATATTAATTTTAACAGCGTGGTTACTCACACTTTGTGATGTCTGGGTTTAAGGGTTACGTCAGAAACATTAACGAATACATTCAAATTAAGGAAGCGTTAATCGGGATATTCCCGGAGGATATGAATGCTCGAAGCAAACGCGGTTGGCCAAAAAAGTTTTCAATTTTGTCAAATAAATGATAATTAAAGATTTTATTTGAAAGGCAAAATTGAAAAATTAGTAATTCCTTTGTACTGTCGAATCTTGATCATTGACTCTGTAGAAGGCGGGACATTTTAAGCAACCTGAAGAATCGTCAGCAGAAACATCATTTAATTTTGAAATACAAACGATCGGTGGTGATGATCAATACTAAAGAGGATGAATAGGAAGATGGGCGTTCATTGTAGTAAAAAAAATAACTATTAAATATCTATTAATTAATGTGACCGGTTGAATTATGTTGCAATTTATATTATCAAAAATAAAAATAATTCACATTATAATTTACTAATGTTGTAAATAATTTTACTATTTCACGTTCACAGAAGCGTGCAGGAAATCACAATGTCCAAACATTCTTATCAAGCTTGACATCAGAAATGCATTCAACAGTATCCGACGGGACAGAGTCTTAGAGGCCTGCTCTGAGTATTGTCCTTCCTTATTTGGGCTCGCTTTCCAATCATATGGCCAACCATCTTCCCTTATCTTTGATTCCGACACTATCCCGTCTGCTTCGGGAGACAACAGGGAGACCCTCTGGGGCCACTCCTTTTCTGTCTTGGAATCTCCGAGATGACCAAGCTTCTATCTTCTCCATTAAACCTCTGGTATCTCGACGACGCCACTCTCGGTGGCCCTCCGGACATCGTCTTGCAGGACATAATTAAAATCATCCCGGCTCTGGAGAAAATCGGCCTCATTTTAAATTCCTCCAAATGTGAAATTACCAACCTCGGATGCTCGCAATCTATTTTCGAAGACGCTGTTTCCGCTTTCTGCGATCTTATCCCGGGAGTTCAATCTACTCCCATTGACGAACTTTTTATCCTCGGAGCCCCGGTAGCTGGCAACTCTATCGATGTGGCCCTACGTAAAAAAGAATTTTTCCTCGAGGAAGCTTTTGATCGTATCAGACAGCTGGACTCGCACACTGCATTATTCCTCCTACGGAATTGCTTTTCATCCAAAAGCTCTCCTATTTGCTTCGCTCTTCTCCGTGTTTTTGATTTTCCAGAGAGGCTTTCAGCCATTGACCCTCTTATCCGCACTTGCACTCAGAACGTATGCAATTCCCCTTTCGACGACATGGGTTGGAGACAGGCAACCCTCCCGTTATCTTTTGGAGGGCTCGGCATCCGCTCATGTTCCGACCTATCGTTACCTGCTTACCTCTCTTCCGTCTCCGCGAGCCACACACTTGTCATGGAAATTCTACGCTCCTTTTCTGAATTTTCCTTGGACACAAATGTGGCTCATTTCAGCGAAGTCTGGAGAGAACAAGGTCTTGACTTTCCGGAAGATCGAATGTCTCAACGAGCCTGGGATCGAATTAGATGCAAGCAAACTTTCAATCTGCTGCTCGAGTCGTCCAACCAGCACCGCCGCGCTTGCCTTCTGTTGGCAGCATCCTCGGCTAGCGGAGCTTGGCTTTGTGCATTCCTGAACGCCCCATCTGGCACTCTCCTTGACGATGAAGCGGTAAGGATCGGAGTCTCTCTGCGACTCGGACTAAGGCAATGTGTCCCGCACACGTGCCGCTGTGGCTGCACTGTTGACCCTTTCGGTCTGAACCCTTTATCGTGCAGGAGGAGTGCCGGACGTTTCCCGAGGCACTCTGCCATGAATGACATCATACGGAGGGCCCTCGACTCGGCGGAATAATTTTATTCAGCTGAGTGTCCTCACGAGATGTCACCTCCGTAAGTTGATTGGCGGCAGAGGCGTACTCCTCGTTGTCTACCTTCATCACATGTCTGTGCCCGATAAGCATACTCTCTAGCGTCCTTTTCATCACAACTGTGATGTATGTCCTCGTTCCTTCTTCAATGGATAACTTGTTCATATGACTTTTAAAGAACTTTGAGACAACTCCATCCCATGTCAAGACAATTCGAATAATCTTCACTTTTGCTTCATAGAAAACCGACAGTTCGTTTGCAAGTAGGTCGTATTCGTTACTTCTACTCACTCACTGTAAACCACCACCGAATCTATTAATAGTTGGCATATTTTTATTCTGTGTCAAAAACTAAATTGAGTAAAAAGTAAGTATACATTACTTTAAGGACGGGATTTTGTTCCACGATACCCTGAAACAAATAAATATTGTATCATTACTTGTGATTGAGGATGATTTCGTCTTTCATAAATATGTTTGATTTTGTTTTTAAGGCAGAAAGAATCAAAATAATTATTCTTAAACTCCGTTCCATTATCTGTTTGTAGAATCTCACAAAGACCGATTTCAAAACAAATTTTCTCAAAGGTTTCACAAATATCTAAATACCAATGTCAGATTTAAATATACCTATTGCAGATTTATTTTTAACTTCTTTACAGATGACATACTTACTGTAAACATCAATGACTTTAAATATCCATTTGTAGCTATCATTTGAATCGTTAAATTTTTTAACGTCTATAAGATCTACTTGGAATCGTTCATTTGGTCTTTTGGCAAACACATGAAATTTAAAAATCAGAAACCTGCCTTCTTATTAAATATCGTGATTTGAAAGACACGGTGAACTCCGAACCTCTTCTCTCCAAACTCGAGATAAGGACATCCTCATCCAAACATAGAGTAGACACACCCTCTTTAGAGATTCGACTGCGATTTTGAAGCAAGCCTATCATGTCCCCATCATTAAAATCCACTGCAGAGAAAAACAGGCTACACTCTCCTCCGATTCTCTTCACTTCACTTGTATGCTTTTTTATTTTTTCCAATAGACTGAAGTAGTAATCTTTCCGAGCTTTGTCCATATACATAAACACACACATTGTGTCCCCCATACGGCTGCTCTGAGTAGAGATTGGTCCACAGAATATTCTCCGCACACCACAATGTCAAAGTTGTAATTATTTGGACGTATATTCTTCCTTCTATTCAACTTTGTAGAAACCTATCTATCGGTCAGGGTACGAGACAAGTGCTCTAAACCATTTGAAACAACATCTGGAACACCTCAAGGGGATCCGTTATCTCCTATACTGTTTGTCATATATCTGGAAGCTGCATTGAGAAAAAAATCATACTATGAAGGAAAGATCAATGTGATGGCATACGCGGATGACGTGGATTTTATTTCTCTCCGACAGGGACGCTCTGGAAAGCCTACTGGAGGTGATGGCAAATAGACTTGCTGAGTGGTTCCCTCAATGTAAATGTGGAGAAAACAGAATTTACTGAACTAGCAAGACAGAAGTCTAAGCTGGACGAACATTGGAGAAAAGTAAAGAAACTCAGCTGGCAATTGAAGCTGAAATTGAACGGATTGCTCGATCGACTGGTACATTCAATGCAATGGAAAACGATTGTTGTCCCGCTCTTCTAATGTCTGTAGTTTGTTCACCTCCTAACCCCCCAGAATATCTTCTGATAGGTCATTGGATCGGATATTGGAAGGTAGTGCTCGATTAAGAGTTGCAGAGGAGGTTGGTTGTGATTTACATGTAGAAGGTCGTGTGTTTCTCTCATGATGCATTGAAGGAGAAATATTCTGTCACAGGCGCTGGGCATTACCGAGCGCTACGGGTTACCCGAGTGGACTTAGAAAAAAATCAAGAAAAAATACTTGAAATTTTATGTTTCAAATTAATATACTTAATTTTATCAAACACGTAAAAGAAGTTATAATTTTTTTATGATATTTTTTAATTTGTTAAAATTATAATGCACAAAAACTTGCTTTAAAAATTACTATATTAAAATAAAATATATTTATTAAGATTTAATAATTGTTATCTTACATAAAAACAATTCTAAATGTATCTACTACAGATTTAATTCAAGAATAAGGCGTAAGACGTTTAAACACTAAGGCTCCAAAATTTTCATATAACGTTACACAGAAATTGAAAAAACTTTTTTAATGGATTATAACTAAAATTTTAATTATTTTTGATCTTTATTTATTTTTTTGATTCGTTTCATGTGGGTTTTTTTCATTGTTCCGTCGGACATTTGAAATCAATCAGATCTATCTGAAATCTCTCATTTGGTTGTGAGGCTATAATGTGGTTTTCAGGATCAACTATTTTTGCAAATCGACATATATCACATTCCGATACTACTTTCCAGATGATTTCGCGTTTAACAAAAAAATATCTCTGATTACAAAACTCTTCCAACGTGTTATGTCCGCAATGAGTCATTTGATGAATTTGCGTAGCCACTAATTGCATCACCTCATGATTGTCTGCAGAAATGACTATTTTATGGTTTCCACGTGAGTCTTTAAGATATAGCCGCCCGGTAATGAAAGTAAAATTCTTGGACTTTCGAGTTAATCTGTATTTTTTTTGTTTAGATATTCCAATGATCCCCTGCTCTTCCAATATTTTAACTATATGATCATATTCTTGTACAGTTTTGACAAAACAGCGAGGCATCAAGAAAACTTTATAGAATACGCATGGTAAATTATCTATTTAAAAATTATCAAATGCTGCGCCTTTTAAAAATATTGAAATTATATATTTATTACTTTTAAATATAATAACTAAAAAAATTTAGGTTCAATTTTTATAAAAAATTCTTTAAATGTTAAATTTGAGCATTCAGTAACCCGTAGCGCTCGGTAACCGGTAGCGCCTGTGACATATTCCATTATGTTTAGAGACTAAAAATGCATGGATGACTAAAGATATGTTTAGATATTGGCTTCATATGATTAATAAATATTTTTTATCACAAAATCGGAAAATTATTCTGCTATTGGGCAATGCTGGGCCTCATATTCATTTGGAATTCTCAAACATAGAATTATTTTTCATACCTAAAAATACAACTCCTATGAAGAAAATAAATTTACGTCAGGTTTTATTAGTGATTTCTGATGCATGGAAGGAAGTCTCATCAGAAACTATTGGTCACAAAAATAAGGCAACGCTTGCACATTGCGATCTTTCTTTATCAAGTTTTTTTTGCAACTTTCTTACGAAATAAAACTTTCTTTCGAGTAGCTGGGTAGGATGCGCGACCTTGATGGAAAATCTCAGAGATCCGGATGATCAAAAAGCCTGCGAAGCCTGTGAACCTCGCTAGCAGCTACCGTCTCATAAGCCTAATCCCAACTATCTCAAGGCTGATGGAAAAAATCATGGCCAAGCGCCTTGACTTCCATACTGAAGAGAAGATAGTGCTGCTAACGCAGCAATGGGGTTTTCGCTCTGGGCGTAGCTGCAGTGACTGTTTCATAAAGGTACAGTCCACGATTTCAAGAGCAATGGAATTCAAAAAAACTCTATCTCTTGTATGTCTGGACATTTCAAAAGCTTTCGACACCGTCTGGCACAGAGACTTACTGGAAAGGGTCCAACTCTGTGTGCCTACAGCGGAAGTCTACCTCTGGCTGCTCTGCTTTCTCTCCGAACGATACTCATTTATCTCCGAATCTAGTTTCCGCTCAAGAGATATTTCACTCCGAAGAGGGGTTCCGCAGGGGTCACTGATTCAAATAAATTGTAGCGTGCAAGCATGGTCGTTTTTCCTGTGATGCGCAAAAATGACAATCTTAAAGCAGAAAAAAGGGGTGCAAAGCCATCCCGAACAGAAGGGGATGTGGTAGAACCTGCTCAGGTAGCCCATGAGGACGGCTGGCGTACCGTTGGGAAACCTAAACGTGTCGCTTGCCGTCCAATTTCTAACAACTTAGGTTCTCGCAATTCGTCTTCGGAGATGGATCCGCCGTCGAAGAAGACCGCTCGCGCCGGGGGTAGAATTACCTTCGGCGTTGTAGCACGACTAGAGGTCTTTCCCACCTGTGGAAAGGCCTCAGTCGTTAAAATTTTAGGGATCTTGGACTCGATACAGCCGTCTAAGCGGTATCGAGTCCTGAAGAGGGAGCCCCCCAATTCCTGCTTGGGTGGGAGAAGTCTGAGGACTTTTTCAGTTTCGAAAGGGAGCTGGAAAAGTCCATCCCGTTCGGTCCTGGCATGCATCGGCTTGTCAGGTTCGAACGCAGGTAGGGCAGGTAAGAGTCCTCCTCCTTGGGGGTCCCCCGGGACTTTGAGGATAACGACCTTTTAGAGCACCTGCAGCGGGAGTACCCCAGTACCTCTGCCATTGCACGCTTCAAGCAAGGTTATCGGCCTCTTGAAGTGGTGGAGGTTACGCTGGGATCTCCTGCGGAAGCCGAGCGCCTCATACTGCTGGGTACGAGGGTCGGCTACGTTAGGCTTCGTGCTGTCCGGCCCCGCCCGAAAGCCACCCAATGCTTTCGGTGTCAGGGTTTTCGGGCACATAAGCACGAGGTTCCTGAGAAGGCGAAGTGCTTGACCTGCGGTGGCGAGCATGGTCGCAAGGCATGCCCCTCGCCACCTACGAAGAGGTACTGTGTCAACTGCGGTAGTTGGGACACATTGCCAACTTCAAAGGTTGCCCCAAGTTCAAGGAGGCAACCCGAAAGGTAGGTGCGGCTGTAATCTCGAAGGTAAGTCGCGCGGCTAGCGTCGCAGTTACTGGGCCCACAACCTGGCAAGCGGGCAAAGCAGTCCAAACCACCCCAAGACTGCTTCGGTGGCAAGGCCTGTGAAGCCTGCAAGCCACATTGCGAGCGAGTCGGTACCACCTTCGCCGACAAAGTCGGCTGAGCCGCTAATAACATCCGAGTCAGTTCGGATGCCGAAGCGTGCTAAGCCTTCCGAGTGGGCTACAGGTGATACCGCCCAGCAAAACCTAGGGGGAAAAGGCGTCCTCCATACGTGGAAATGCCACCGCACTCCCCCCCTGGCGAGCGTGCTCCCCAGGACAGTGTTAGTCCTGCGGTGGAGTTGTGTGTGCGCCTACTAAAATTATGTAGGGCGACGAAGTGCAGTGTAGCAGATATGCTACATTGCAACATGGCTGAGGCCAAGAAGATCCTTGGTGAGGAACCGATATGATGCTCAACATTATATCGGTGAACGCGCGCTCCTTGTCTGGTAAAGGAGACGCCGTTCAGAGGATGTTGGCCACCACGAGTGCGGACATTCTGGTGGTCAACGAAACGAAGGTAAAGGGGGTCCGTACGTAGTTGATGGCTACAACTGTTTGTCACACTCCCTGGAAACAGGGGTCAATATGTGGCACGGGAACTAGCCTCTTCTACAAGCCGTACCTTGCTCTCCGGAGCTCAGGTTTATGTTCTTGTAGCCTATGTGAATTCCTCCAAGTGAGGATTCGCATAGGTAATTAACATTTTACCTAGGGGCGATGTATTCGAAGAACTTTACGGCGTGTTCTTGGCACGTACGGGAGTTCTTTGGAAAGCATCCGAAGGCGATGGTCGTTGGGGACCTGAATGCCAAGCACCAAGAGCTCGGTTTCAGAGGTAACCAACGCGCATGGTTTGGCTCTAAAGACGCTGGTTGAAGACCTCGGGTTGGAAATCAGATCTTCAAGCGAGCCAAACCACATCGATTCGCGGGGAGGACAAG
>NW_021835239.1:0-41094 GCF_006345805.1 Octopus sinensis | reverse complement strand
CTTTACCCCTCCAAATTGTGAAACAGACTTGAGAGCAGATTTTGCAGACAACTGTTTCCTTGGTACTTTTGCACCAGTAGATTTTCGAGCTGTTTGTTTAGTTCTAGCCATATTTTATTATTTCAGACAACAATGACAATACCAGTAGTAAAAAAAGACATCATTCCGAAAATTTTTTCGAGTGATGCAAAAAAGTATTATTCCGAAAATTTTTTGGTTCAATTACTCATCATTATTTTTTTTTATCTTAAATCAATTATTAATGCTAAAAAATTTGACATGTTCAGTCTTTTGGCATGTTCAGTGTAAGAAATACAATCACGAACAGTTTGCTCAATAAAAATTTTAAGGACAGAACGTGTCTCCTCGTAAATTTTTCCAGAAATTCTTCGAACACCTCCTCTTTGACATAGTCTTTTTATTGCTGGCTTAGTATTCCTTGTATATTGTCAATTAATATCTTTTGAAATCGTTTTGCACCACTTTTTCTTCCATTCCTTGTATATTTAATTTTCTATTTATAATTTTCATAAGCTTAACCAGGTTCCATTTGGATCCGGAAACGTTTTCTTTCGGTTTCTGATCAATAAACATTCCATTCTATTCCATTTTAAAAAGTATTAAAAAGTAAACTAGCTGAATTTAAACAAAAATTAAATTTTATTTATTTATTTTTTAAAAATTTTAAATTTCCTGACTTAATTAGGATAAATTACATATCACGTGTTATGTACAGTTTGCTGTTATGTTATTTTTTTGTTGTGCTTGTGGTTGTTAATTCTGGTTTTATTTTTTCTTGCAATTAATACTTTATTTTTATAATATTTTTGTTTTTTTATTTGTTTGAAGATTATTTAAATTGACTACTGGTAAAATATTTTCTATAAAGTTTATTTTGCAAGTAAATTTGTATTCATTTCATCAATTAATTAATCTTCATTCATAAGGATTTCTTGAATTAAATTTATTTTTATCTAGTATTTTATTGTTTATTTTGATTTTTTGGTATTTCGATTTTTTTAGTATTTTATTGTGTACTTTTTATTGTGGTAGTTCATTCCTTAAAAGTAAAAATTTCTGCTGATATTTTTCTTAGCAAATTATGATTAACTTTATTATATTGATATTTCTCCGTGTGATAATGTGTGAATGCTGATTTTAGAAGGGGTATACTCTCATGGTAAATATTTGCTTTTTCTATCTCCTTCATGATACACCTCTTTGTCCTCTTTTCTTCATAATTCTTGTGGCGCGCCATAACTGAAACGGGCGCCAGACGTGTAACATTTTGACCTTGAGAAAACCGCATAATGACCTTGAAACTTTGAAATAAAAAACAAGGAAACAACAAACACCCCAAGATTTCGAGATCGGCAGTGGAAGTATGTCTCAGATCGGGCAAAAGGCCTTGAAACTGAGAAAAAATGTTTTGAAAACTAACACCATCGATGTTAACATTTACGATTTCAGATTTGAGAGAATTAATTTCGAGACCAATGGATGATAAAGCTGGGATTAGAGATTCCAAGTCCTTTATCAAAATATCGGGCGGACCACCAATAGTACAATCATCCAAATACCAAATATTCTGAGGCGACAAATTCTTACGGGTAATAAAATCCACGGAAAGGGCAAATAATAATGGGCCCAAAGGATCGCCTTGTTGTACACCACAAGAAGAGGAAATAAAGGAATCACCTGCAGCCAAAAGGCTCGGGTATCCATATGAAAGAAAAACAAATGGCAGCAATGAAGGAATTCTGTCTTTACAAACCTCAAGTAGATGCTCTCTGTTGAGAGAATTGAACGCATTTTTAACATCCAATTTTAGCAGTAGCCGGGGCTTTTCAGAGAGGTTAGTCGAATCAATAAAACACCGGGATGCGTGGACCGAGGCCTCGCAACCGCCAGGCACGCCAACGCCAAACTGAATGGGCTGGAGTTCGTCACTAATAGACGGAATTACCAGTTTGCACGCGACTTTTGCAAACAAACGGCGGAAAACATTTCCGACGGCAATAGGCCTAATGCCGCCGTCTTTTTTCTCCAACGCTGTCAGGTTCGCAGAGAAGAAAAGCAATCTAGCATGTTCAGACATATCCCTGCAGATGAATAAGTTACATAGCATGGTGATAGAATGTGAAAGACAGTTTCCGGCCTCGGCAGTATCGGAAATGAGGTCGATTAAGTAAATGGGACGGAGACCGTCAACACCACCATTACTATTGCCTCTGAAAGATTTCAATGCAAACAAAAGTTGCTGGACAGACGAAGAAGCAATCGGGACCCCCTCTGGAGTTTGGGCACAAAAATTAGGCACATTGCCAGTCGGGTGCTTAGAGCTGAGAATTTTGACTACATCCGGAGTAATGGTGCGGACGGAATCGGAAGATGAAAGAATGCGGACCGCAGAACCGACGTCGTGCGCCATTAAGCAGGTTATCATTCTCTTATTTGGACAATAGCTGAAGTTCCTTTAAATTTAATTTATTTTTATGTTAATACAGAAGAGATTTTCTGATCAAATAAAGCCTTACCTACCTAACGGCCTTCGGCCGAAATTTTTAAGATAGCTACTATTCCCCTATGCGGCCTTCGGCCGCGGCATTTTTGATACAGATACTATCTCAACATACTTTCAATCTACTATTTTTCAATTTGTACAGGGATTTATTAAAAATAATTTTAAAACAATTTATTTAAATTTTTTTAATTTGAGAGTAAAAACCGTTTTTTCGGTTCCATCTTCATTTTCTATCATTATTCTATTTTGGGAAATTAATTCTTTGATAGTAAAAGTTTTTTCGAAGAAAAAAGATTCTAATTTCCTTTTTTTAGTTTTTTGATTCGTATCAAAATCTTTTTTTAATAGTACGTGATCTCCAACTTTAAAATTTTCGATTTGTCAATTTTGGAGTGAACTATTTCTTTCCATACGAGAAATGTATGATTCATTTGTAATGTCTTCTGTTTCAGTTTCCTCTAAGCTTGCTTCCTGGTCAAAGTAGGAAACATTATATCCTCGCGTATTAAAAAATGACATAAATGGTGATAGTTTAGTTGCAGAATGTACAGAAATATTGTATCTATATACTACATTGCTTAATGCAGCAGTCCATATCTTTTCTTTTCCAAATAGTTCCTTTTGAAGCCATCTGCAGAGAGTTTGGTTGCAACGCTCTACTTGGCCTTGAGACTCGGGATGCCTTGGTCGTCCTCTCTTATGGATTATTTTAAATTGTTGGCATAAGGAATCTATTTCCGAATTCACAAATTCTTTTCCATTGTCAGTTTGGATTATTTTTGGGGGGCCATAAGATTCAAAAATACGTCTTAGGGACTCTGATACTGTAACAGCTTCCTTATTGAGAATAGCTCTTGCAAAACAGAATTTGGAATAAATGTCGATTACATTCATTAGATACTTATATGAATTATTTAAAGAAGAATAAAGTGATAGATCAACCAAATCAATCTGGTACCTAGAATAAATGATTAAAGAAACCGTTCTCGTGGTGATTTTGCTACAATACGAACAATTGTAGACTTATTTTTAATCAATGGATCAGTTTGTTTGCATTTTGGGCACATAGAAGTTACTTCTCTGATTATGAATCTTTTTATAAGAAGAAAATTATTTCTGCAGTATTCTTCCATCTTGTTTAATCCAAAGTGAAACTGAGAATGAATCCGATCACAATGATATTTCATTGTTTCGTGATCATTCAAACAAATTACTTGCTTATTTTCACCATTTATTTCATTAAAATAAAGTGTTCCTGAAATGAGATAGGAAAATACCTCCGATTAAAATGAAATTCTTGCATTTTTGTAAAAATCTTGATCTTTGTGTTCTTGACAATCGCTCTGGAAATTTCTCATGTTGTAAATACTGAAGAATATCATTATATTCATTATCATCTTTGACTGCATTAGCTATTCTCATTTACAAAAATAATAATTACCGGCAGACAACAATTAAATGACATTTGAAGGTTAAAATGCAAGGCCAAATTGTTACACGTCTGGCGCCCGTTTCAGTTATGGCGAGTGACACTTATTAGCAGTTACGTAAGAATTACATAATTTGCAGAATGATTTTCCATCCAGTGAAGATGAAAACTCCTTAGGATATTTTTTAACAATAGAAGAAATTCGCTTAGTGTTGGAACTCCTGTTTTTAGGCATTGTAAAAAAGCAGTCAACAAAAACCGAAGAAACGTGCACTATGAAATTATATTTATTTTTTTTGCATTTTTTTTTATTTAAAAAAACAACTAACACCGAAAATCGTTAAGTTCCAGCGGCGAGGACGCAGTGTGCGTTGCCCCGAACAATGGCCAGGCCGATGCGCTGGCGGAACCAGAGGCCCTCTCTCGAGTCCTTGAGCCTCTTCCCGATGGACTTCCCGACCTCTTTGAGGAACGAGTCAGTCTCCTTTCCCGCGGTTCCAGGGCGATTGGCGTAACGCGGTAGCGGTCCGCGAGCGAAGAATATTTTTGTATTTTTATCTTTTCAGCGTGGTTTGCAGCCGAACAAGTGTTCGCGGCGGAAGAATGGATCCTCGACTTTGAAAAGATATCCACAACGGTAACATCCCATACGAGGGCCTTCCCTGACAAGTACGGGAATATTGCCATCCCGTCAGGCCTTTTGCCGTCTCCCCGATCGAGTTTGACCGGTTCGAGGAGGCACGAATGGCCTGCCGATTCGAGACCGGCCTTCACGATTCCATTGAGGGCCTTGTGTCTGTGTTCCCTGCCTGCGCTCCTCTTGCAGGAAAGTGGGTGTAGTCCCTTTTCGTCAACGTCCTTACTGCATCTGCAGCGGTATTTTACGCAAACATCCAGGCCGAGATGGTGAGCGACTCCGAATCGTATGGCAGCATCGTCTAACCACGTCCCGATACTGGAGAGAGGGAGAGCATTCAGCCAGTTGCCAGAGTGAGGGGCGGATGCCGCACGAAGGCATGGCAGGCGATGTTGGTCAAGGGTTGCCGAGAGCTCAGACACACACGTTCGGCATGCGATAGTGTCCCAGGCACCTTTGGGAGGAGAAATCACCAGGCCTCTCAGAAAAGGAGCGATCCCAGGAAATAAGCCCATCCGACAAAGCACCGTCCAGGCAAGATCAGAAAGGTTTGAGTAGGATCTCAGAGGCCAGGTTGTTGCACATCGAAAGGGAGGATAGATATGCCGGAAGTGCCACATCGGATGCAGTGCGGATTCCCGCACCTCCAAATCTCAATGGGAGCGAGCATTGGGCCCATCCAGGACCATCGAGGTGTACATTGAGGACGGATTCATTGAGGAAGAATACAGCAAGACTCGACGTTACCAGGTCTTGATTAAATTCCGTCATCCTGTTCAGAGTGTTATTATAGCCTTGTCATTCTTTATGTATTTCTATTTTAATTCGACTGTAAAGGGTCTATACTTCCTTGCGAAAGTTCCAACTTCCATTTTTAACATTCATGTTCAGCAAGATTGGCCCTCCGCTCATGTAGACCTTTTGATAGTTTGGATTTTCCAGTCTTCGTCTTTTGGTTTCAAGAATTCCCCTAAAGGGATGGTACGAGGTTTCGTGTCAACGCACACTGCGTCCTTGCCGCAGGGACTTAACGCTTTTCTTCTATCTCTTTGTTTTAATATCACAAATTTTTTTTATAATGAATTGTGTAATAAAAGAAAACAGAGAGAAAAGAGAGTTAACAAGAGGACTTCCTTGCCTCGTAGATGGAGAAACAGTTTCCACGCACAATGGCAAGGGAAATCCTCTAAAGGAGCCATCCGCACTCACGCGTGTCGTTTCTCTTGCGAGAAATCAGACGACCCAGCTTTTTGAGGAAAATGAGTGACCTGTCACCGATTACGCCAGAGGTCTCCACGGCGATCGGGGTAAACAGATAGCGTTCCGAGAGATTGGTGTACTTTGAAATCTTTAATTCTTCTGCTCTGCAAGAAGCAGGGCCAGCTGCGACAGCTGAAGGAGGAAGATTTTGTTCGGAAAAAGTGTCTGAGCAAGTTGAATCCCATATCAGCGATGGTAGAGGGGATGGCAAACGCCCTGACGGCATGTCCACCTCCCCTACGAGCAGGGGAAATCCCTTATTTGGGATTCTACCTGCTCGGACACGTTCTCGCTGGGAAATCTCGCGCTGTCCGCCGCCAATCCTGGGCACGCTTCCAGGCAGGCCGAGGAGCGAAAGATTCTCAAGTACGGCCACCTGTCCAACTCGCTGCTCTTTACTCCAATTGCCTTGGAGTCCTCCGGGATCTTCGGTCCCAAGACACTCCGCTTCCTTCGCTCGCTCGGTCGACGGATTTCAAGGACTAGTCACGATCCAAGAGAGTTTTCTTGGCTCCTGGAACGTCTGTCGATTGCTGTGATCCGAGGGAACGTCTTCGCCATTCGCGCGGCTGGTCGGGTGTCTCGTGAGGCCTTTAACTAACTTAGCTATCTGTAATTTTTGTCTTGTTTGTATAAATTAAATTTATTGAAAAAAAAAAAAAAAAAAAAAAAAAATATCAGCGATTTTCCAAACTCGAATGGGAAGGTGAATAGACCGTCAGGCCTCTTTCCGTCTCCCCTAGCAAGCCAAACTGGTTCCCCTAGCAAGCCCAATATCACAAATTATGATAACATTATAAAACAATCGTTGGTATTATGGAATCATATAATCCAATTCCTCGCAATAACCGTATTTAATTTTGATTATTTTCACAAACTCTTTTAAATTGAAAAAATTATAATCTTACAAAGTGGCCTTTGAGTCTATAAGAAGCACAGTCTATAAGAAGCATTTTCCAAATGAATCTACTATCCGACGCTATTCCTTTTCCACGACTCAATTTTGTATCAACAAAAGACAATCATACATTCTAGTTTTTTTTATAGTCAACGACTGAATATATGCGAAAAATCTCTCATTCCTATTTAATGATCTTTCGTACTTCATAAACTTTGAAGTCACAGGTGGATCCCACTTAAGTAAAATCTTCACTTTTGCTTGATCTATCAGCTCCAACTCTTTAGATAGGAGATCATATTTTCTGAGCTTCTCGTTCTCCACTTGAAGAAGTCATTGGGCAGATCTTTCCAAACATTGATCAGAAAAATGAGATTCGTTTTTTACCAAGGACAAGAAGTGCAAATTGTTATGCTATACAATTAAGAAATTTAAACAAAAAAATAATCAAAATTGAGCTAAACTAATAATTAGACGATTCTCAAATTTTTGCTTTCCAAGTTCCCCATGACTCCACTTTGATCTTCCCCGCCATTATCCTCAATCTCCTCCTGGTGCGTGTAGTCTTTGGGTCTCTTAAGGGACTTGCTGATCTTCATAGAGAAATTATATTTCCGCCAGTCCCTATTTACGGAATTTGCAGAGTCCAGGATTTCACTGAAGCCATGCTTGTACTCGACAAACATGCTCTCCAGAGTGGCCTTCAGCGTTACAGTCTGGATGTAAGACCGAACACGTTCTTCAATCCCAAGGAGCTCCATGTACTTGCGGTAGATTGTTGAGACGATTCCATTCCACGTAATAACAATTGGCACAATCTTCACCCTAGCCTTGTGAATCAGTTGTAATTCACTAGCTAAAATGTCGTATTTGTGCAGTTTTTCTACTTCCACACTCTTTAAGTTATCTATTGAAGTCACAAACACTTCAATAAGCCATATTAGTAGGGCAACATAAGTCAATAAAGTCAACTTCAATCCAGAGTTAGACTTAAGTCTAAAAATAATGATTAAATTAAAATAAAGTCAAAAAAAAGTTTATATAAAAAGTTCTTTAGGTCAATTTGGTCAACTTTTTAGATTTTCAGGTCAATTTTTTTAATTAGGTCAATTTTTAAATAAAAATTTAAATAATATTCTTTAAAGCATCAAAATAAATTTAAAATAGTCGCAGTGACATTTGTCTCTTATTGTAACAAATTTTAAACTAAATTATAGTGTATTTATGCCTAAAAATAAACCTTCGGATTTTAAAAAAGCTAAAAATATTTGTGAAAAATATCCTAAAGAGTTTACAATTACACCAAATGGAATGCTTTTTTGTAAATTATGTGAGTTACATGTGACATGCAAGAAACAATTTTTTGTGAACAAACACAGGGAAACACAGAAACACTCTTCCCGAACAAATAATATATCCACAAATAAAAAACAATTGAATATTGTTCCTCCAAATTATGTCTTCAGAAATTTTGCAACAGACGTAACAGAAGCATTTGTATCCGCAAACATTCCGCTCTATAAATTGAGAAATCGAGCAATTATCAACTTATTTGGAAGTATCGGGCATCCACTTCCTTCAGAGTTTACTTGCCGCAATATGGTAGAAATTTTAGCACAACAAAAGATATCTAAAATAATTAATTTAATTTCAAATAAGAAAGTTAGTCTATTGGAATAGTATAATTGTTAAGGTTTTTTTGATTGTGGACGAAACTGATGTTGGGAGAAACAAATTTGTGAATTGTCTAGTTGGAACGTTAGAAAATCCGCAAAGATCTTACCTAATAGATTGTATAAAAATTGATTCCTCTCCGAATTCTTCTAAATAATTGATGACACTATTCGGAAAATGAATGTTGAAAGAAACAATTTTTCTCTCCTTATTACCGATGCTCCTCCATATATGGTTTCTGCAGGAAATACTCTCAAGCTATTATATTCCACTCTATACCATATCACATGTTTTGCTAATTTAGTGCATAATTGTGCACTTAAAATAAAAGTATATTATCCCGAAGTTGATAAATTGATTGCTTGTATCAAAGCACTTGTTGTAAAAAACAATTATCGAAGACAATTGTTTAAGGAAATTGGGTACCCACCAGAACCAATAGTTACGAGATGGGGAAGCTGGCTTAAAGCTGTTTCTTACTATGCTACAAACCTGCCAAATGTTATTCAAGTATGCACTTCCTTAGAAGGAAATTCTTTGCTCATTAAAAGAGCGAAAGAATGTTTATTTAATGAACAACTTCATGAAGATCTAACGACGATAATATCACAATATTCACCTTTATTACATTTGCTTGATGATTTAGAATCGACCAATTTTACTATAAAAAAAGCATTCAATTATTTGAAAACATTGGATTTTAAAGAAGACGTGTGTGGAATAAAAAATCAAAAGGATGAATTCCAATGATATCACAAAAATTATGAATTTCGATGATCATTCCATTTCACCTTTAGATTATTCTTTGTTGATTGAATGTCAGGCAACTTCGTGCACAGTAGAACGATCATTTTCGATTCTTAACAAAATCTTAACCAAGGATAAGAATTTTAAAGTGGATAATGTAAAATATTACTTAATTGTAAATAACTCGATAAACGATGAATAAAATTACTTTAAATTTTCATAAACGTAGTTTATATATGAAAATAAAGTAGTATTTTTACGGTCAATTATTTGGTCAATTTTTAAAATTTTAAGGTCAATTACATTGACTTTTTAAGGGCAATTTTTATTTTTTTTAAGTCAATAAAAATGTTGCTCTACATATTAGGTTCTCTCTTTTGTCGAGGCTGGAAAAGACCAGACTTGGCAGCACAATTCCGAGCAAGGGAAATAAACATAGTTAATGCGATTCAGGGTAGCAGCCATGAATGAGAGGTAGCATGGAATGGTGAGGTCAACACAACGGAGAAAACCAATATCTTCGTGATCACGTCAAGTGTACCATTCAGAATGATGTCATCGAAATACCACATGTTCAGCTTGGAAGATGAATTACGGGCGATGTGATCAACTACAAGTGAGAACAATAAGAGGACTAATAGATTAAATGGCCTGAAGAAGAGAAGGTTAGGCGTGTTCATACTAGCTACAAATGGCGTCCGTACAGCGAATATACGCATATTTTAGAAGATGATCACGTCTAGTGCTATTAAAAGCACTCCGAACATATAGTTTCAAAATAAAGATAATTTCCTCTGGATTTTAAGAACTGTCAAACTCCGTGTGTACTGCTTCGCAAGCTCCTTTGACTCAAACTCCATTGAGAAGGAGACGAGCAAGCGATTTTCACGCTAGACAACAGTCAGTATGAGGAACATTGACTAAATTGTTCCTATGCGCAATATATAAGTAATCTGCCCGGCCAGATGCAGCATGAAAGATAAATATAATGTGGATTGGTATCATTTACATTATTTATCACCTCAGAGTGTGAAAAAATTATCATTTTATCAAAGTAGCAATTAAGTCATCAGTGGTGATGCAATAAAAGAATATCAAAAAACAACAATAAATATTAAAAATAAATAACTCTATATCATTTTCCTTGCTAAATGATAATAGTTTTAAACTAAATGAAATAGTTTCAAGCTAAATAGAATAGTTTTCAGCTAAATTAGATAGACTATACAACACAACAAAACATCGGAAAGAAATGTGTAGAAATCGATTTATATATTATTTTTTATAATTTTTTGAAAAATAAATAAAATAATTTAATAATAATAAAATTTTCAAGAACTGATCATAATTACATAAGCCGTCTGAAAGTATTCAGAAGTTAATTGATAGTATGCCTAAAAGGTCATACGAGCTATTTATTAATCGAGGATACCACACAACATATTAACTGTTGATTTTGTTAACTCTTTTTGTTAAAACCGGTTTTTTATTCACAAGCAAAAATTTAAATTTTTAAAATTTTCGCCGATTATTGAAATTATTTTAAAAGTAAAAGGGTTGACGAGTGACGACGTCCTCAGTGATATCATCGATATTACTGGGAAGCTGGATCGTCTAAAAAGGACGCATGCGCAATAAAAAGAAAAATGTTAGAAATTGGACAGTTTTCTCTTGTCTGTTTGGCTCTTTCCTCGGATTAGTTAAAAAAATAACTGTTCTTTCTCTTAAAAAATAAAGTGTGTTGTCCTGCACAAGCGAAACCCACTGCAGAAGCTTTGGGCCACGCGAATGTGCATTGTTGTGTAAAAGTAAAAAAGATTATACATATAATCAACTTCAAACTCAATATTTCATTTAGAAAATTAATAGCTATCCGCCAAAAAAAGTTAGTAACTGCAAAACCGGTTTTTTTCTACCAGCACTGTATTTCGTAATTAGTTAGCAAAATGTAGGTCTATCATTACACTAAATTCAACTCTATCGTTCGTTATTGTTTGAACTAACGTCCATTTTATAAATCTTCACATTTTACACGATTCATTCGAATTTACCTTTAGAAATCGGTTTTTAGATTAATAAGCTAAATCAGTGATTCTCAAGCTTTTTTGCTCAGGGGCCGCAAATTAAAAAAAAAAATTTACAGGGGCCGCAAATAATTTTTAAGAATTATTTATTAACCAAATAATCAAAATTAGGTTTAATTCTACTTGTTGAAGTACGTAACAAATCACTCAGATGAGTATCAGTCAATCTGCTGCGAAACTTTGTTTTAATTCGAACGAGTTTACTAAATGTCGATTCGCAGACATATGTTGATCCAAACATTGCTAAATTTTTCTTTGCATTATTGACTAAATTCGGAAATCGGTTCTCTGGAATTCTCGAATAAAAGTCAATTATTGAAATGTTGTTGAACAAACTTTTCAGTTCAACATCATTTTGCAAATCAATCAATTCCAGTTGGTAAATCCCGGAAACCTCCTCACTTTTCATAATTAATGGAGATGCAAATAATCTCATTGAATTTGCACCTTCTTTAAAGCTCTGTCAGCTTAAATTAAATACTAAAAACCTGAAATCTTGCATCAAATTGCAAATTTAAATCTTCAATTATTTTTAAATATTTATCAGTTGAGCCACTTTCGGAATTTTCTGACAAATAAGGAAAATGTGTGTAATCATTATTTGATATCTGCGCTTTCCATAAAATTAATTTCTTAACGAAGGCATTTATATATCCATAAATTTGATAATTTAGCTTATTTTCCCCTTGTAGTTCGACATTTAGGGCAGACAGATGCACCGATAGATCCACATAAAATGCTAAATCTGCTACCCATCTATTGTCTTTCAATAATGCATTGTCCACTTTATTTTCAGTGAATAAAATAATTTCAGGGAGAAGTTGATAAAATCTAAATATAAAATAAAAGAAATTAACCTTTTGAGACAAGAGCTACGGCTTAACCATCTTACTACTGAGAAAAGAAGGACATCGCCATAATCCGAATCGGTTTCAGTTAAAAATGTTTTAAATTTTCGGTGATTCAAGGCGTTCGCCCGAATCCAATTGACAATTTTTATCACTACTTCAGAAACATTTTCCATTTTAATATTTTTGGAAATTAGGTTTTCCTGATGAATAATGCAATGATGCCATAATACTGGAGTCCAGTTATTATCACACCTCCATTTATTCATACGTCCACGAAAACCAGTTTTACTGCCAATCATATAAGGGGCTCCATCAGTTGAAATTGAAACTAATTTTTTTGGATCCAGTTGATAATCTTCAATTAATTTCACAATTGGAGAAAAAATCTGTGTTCCTTTAGTTTCTCCGTGAAGTGAATTCAATGAAAAAAATTCTTCGTATACTCGAAAGTCAGATGTTACTCCCCTTATAAACACTACTAATTGTTCGATATCTGAAATATCTTTGGAACAATCAAGCGCAAAAGAATAATATTGAAAATCTTTACAAATTCTAAAAATTACAAAACAATTTGCATACTGTAAAAGTTCGTTAATCAGATTATCAGATATATCACTGACTCTTCTAGTAACAGTATCGTTACTTAGAGGTAACTTGTGTGCAATATCGAAAACAGCGGGCGAACAACATTCCGATGCAAATATTTCGATTGCCGTTTTATATAATTCGCCATCAGAATAAGGCTTCATATTTTTAGCCAATAGGTAACTAATTTTGTATGATGCCAGGTTAATATTAGACGAATATGTGCCACTTTTGAAAGTAAATGATTGTTTTAAATAATCTTCTTTCATTTGTTTTAGTTTTTTCGTCCGAGAAACACCAGTGAATTTGTCATAAAGAATAGAGTGGAAACGGTAGTGCCGTTCGATTGTATACGTTTTTAGAGTTGCAATAATAGAATGGCATATTAGGCAAAGAGCCTTTCCATTGATCTCAATAATGAAATATTTTTCTTCCCAGATGTGTTGAAAAATCCTATTTTCCTCGGAAAGTTTTCGACAACGTTTAGAATCAGACATCACAACAACAAATAAAAAACGTGACATTTTTTTATTCATAAAATTTAAAAATATTAAATTAAAAAATAAAACATTTATAAAACCTAGGGGCCGCAAATTAAATCCTAGGGGCCGCACTTGAGAATCACTGCTTTATAGGATCACGTGCGATAGTTCCGGTAAGGGCAAGCAAAGGAGTGAATCTTAACGTTATTTTGGCAATTGATGACAATGGAGCAATTGTGAGATTTGAATCACACATTGGATCTATCGAAATTTTGCAATTTTATGACGGCATTATCTGACAGTTTAGCTGGAGAGGAAATTATTATTTATATGGATAATGCTCCAATCCATAGAAAACAAGGAAATTTTGAAGGCGTGAGAGTAGAACATATAATTCGAAGATTTGATGCACCATATTCTCCGCAGCTAAATCTTATTTGACGTGGCAGATAATGACTAGACATAATATTGACAGCTTTATTAAACTTCTTGCCTTGAAGGTTGCTGATTCCCCAGAAAAAGCCTAAGTGGACTTGGACTGTTAGTTAAAATTATTCCTTCGAAATATGCTTGTCCTTTCAGTAATATTTAGACTTGTTGTGGATGAACACGGTCTTTCTGACTCGTTCATAAGTTCAAAAAAAAATTATGGTCATTTTAGAAAAAAAATTATGGTTTCTCTCAAAAGATGTTAGCATGAAAAAAGCGACTCAATTTATCATTATTAATGATCGGTATATTTGCAACCTTTAACTCATAGTCTTTATCTAAAGCAGGCATTCTCAACCTTTTTTGTTCATCGCCCCCTTAGATATTTTATCGCCCCCCTTTGAAATTTTATCGCCCCCTTGTCCACATACAATTTAAAAATTTTTGGGCATTGTCCCTTAATTGGTTGTTTTTTGTATATAACTCAAAAATCAAAATATAAAATAATAAATCAAATGTAAAAAATTGAATTTTTATTAAAAATTATTAGTGAGACTCTTGGTATTGATGTTTACTCGCTAAGTATTCTATGTCGGGTTTAAATCCCATTAAAACAGCTTTACTATCTACAATGACGCTCTCATCAATTTGTAATGAAAACTTACTTCGCTTCAGTCTTTCAATAAGGATTTCCTTTACATTGTCACCCATTTCACCAATTCTTCGACGAATCACCTGAACGTGTTAGTTAATGGTTAAGACGGTGATTTTGTTTGGCTTAAATAATAATAATAATCGAATCATTGCTAAGAGGTAGACTTTTAATAATTTTAGAAGCATCTTGATGCATTACATCCGATATTATTACTTTCAGTGATGGAATTATTGCATTTTCTGCAATAGTATGAGAACTGGAAGTTTTCGTAATAATTTCAGCAATTTTATAAGAAGCGATGTGCGCACCCACAACTGCATATAAATAAATGTTAAATAACCATCATGTACTGGCTTTGTGAATAACGATTTGATTTATCCAGGTGCTTGCGTTTTAGATGATCCTGTAATCGTGATGGCTTCATCGCCTCATTTGAGAAAGAACATTGACAAATAAGACAATAAGGCTGTTATGTATCTTCAGTACTTTGAATAAACCCATATTTTAAATATTCGTTTTGATAATGACGACTTTTCTTATTTGAGCGAGAAGACATTTTAGATACCAAACAAGAATGTAAAAACAGCGTGCTATTTTAAAATCGCCCCCTTGTAAAAAATTATCGCCCCCCTGTACAAAATTTCCGCCCCTAGGGGGGCGATTCGCCCCCGGTTGAGAACACCTGATCTAAAGGACGAGAATAACCAAAAACACAAATTGGTCATTTGTCTGGACAATGAAATCGAGATGGGGACACTAGCATTTGCCATTCACCAAGAATCCCACTGGGGAATACGAAAGCTTCAGAAAAAGTGCAGTGAATTCTATTTCACTATAAAACATCCAATCATCGAGCAAATTATAAAAGACTGCGAAATTTGTAAATCTGCCCTATCATTGAAAGTATTTAAAAAAATGTATCTAGGTGTCGGATTCTAATTACCATGTAACTGCAGGAAAACCCAATGAAAGATTCCAGGCGGATCTTATTGATATTAGAAGATATAAAGAGTTTAACGATGGATCTAATTGGGTACTGACAATTATTGACATCGACAGTAAATTTGTTGTCCGCAAATCTTTAAAAAATAAAACTGCTTCTGGTAAGACTTGAAATTTAATTGAAGAAGTGGTGAATAAATTCCAAAAATTGTTTTATCAAATTGGATATTCAGATCTTGCAAACGGACAACGGGTTGGATTTCAAAAACCAAAAATACGTAAAAATTGGAAACAATTTTTAGACAAAGTAACTTTTTCCTATAATACGACACACCACTCGGCGATCAATGAGACCCCCTTCAAAAGTTTAGGGGTATTTCTGGAATTAACACTGTGATTCATAAAATACCAGGTTATAATCTTATTTATAATTTAGATGAAAATAACGAGCCATCGTTTGTCGAAGATGAACTTAATGGTAAGTTTACGATGTATTTATTTTTAGAAACGAATAATAAAAGATTGTGGGACGAATCCGTCATTGAAGCTACACAGATTTGAATCCCCATATGAAGAAAAGGGAAAAGTAAAAAATATAATGTCTAAATACAGATTCATGGTTAGTTGTCTTTCCTAACAAACATTTAGTTCGAATTACGAAATAGTTACTATGAATAGAGATAAAAAATGTTAAGTTTTTTGATTTTTTAGCAATTATCTTTAGTCAGTAATTTTATATGTAATTAACAAATAGTTATTAACTAACTAAATTCCCGGCATCGTAAATGGAAACACAGTTTCCACGTACTATGGCCAAGGAAATCCTTTCGAAAAGCCACTTGGACTCGCGTGGGTCTCCCCGTTTATGGGAGATCATGCGGCCAAGCTTTTTTAGAAAGGAAAGAGACTTTTCGCCGATGTCAGTAATTAGTGTCAAACTATGTAGGTCGCCCTGTCAATCTTGTCAACAATGAAGGTCGCTCTGGTCGCCAGCGTGGGATGGTCGCCAGCGTGGGTCGCGACATAATACGTTTCGTAGTGAAATTGGCTTACGGAGACAAATTGAGGAAGTTTTGAAGACTCTCAAAGTATCCTCTGCGCCCACAATCCCGATGATCCTGAAGGAAATCTGTATTTGATAACTATAATTGGCGTATACACTGAAAGAGTGACTTCAGTGCTTTGTTTTTATCTTTCGTTAACGATTTCTCCTTTTTCGTTAGGTTTTGGTTTTTGGACAATAAAAACAATTCTATTCCAAGGATTTTTAAAAATCAAGTTAAATAATCAATTATCGAATTATAACTTATATATTTTCTAAAAATATTTATTTTTTGAAATAAATAAAAATATCGAATTATTATCAATAGCGTGTTCTGCACGCTTTCCTGTTGTTGTGTTTGTTTTGTTTTTGTACGTTGATTATTACTTTTTATTCAAAATTTGTTAAAGTATAATTTTCTATTTGCATTTTATTGCTGATTAAATATTTGGTACATGTAGAATACCTTGAAAAAAGTTATTTTACAAGTTAATTTGTGCCTATTGTCACACTAGTTTAATCTCAATTGAATGCATCTTTTTAATTGATTTTCTTTCTATTGTACATTTTTATTGATATTTCATGATTTATCAACTTTATTTTATTGTATTTTTCTTTGATCAAAATTTGATTAAATCTGTAAAATATTACTTTTTAATCTCTTTATTATTCACAATTCTTAAATCTTTGTAAAATATTGACTTACAGACGACGTTGTGTACAGACGTTGTTCTACGTAACGGTCGAGATTATTCAACATGGAATTGCGAGCGCGTTGGAGTGCTTTGGACTGTCTGGCAAAGACGTCCTCAGGTTCAAAAGGGACGAGTGTGCGACCGCCCAATGAAGAAAGAATTTAATCCACATAACTGTCGACGTAAGGGAGGAATTGGTCGAATTTGGACACCTCAACCACGCTCATAAAGTTATTATAACGAAATAAAGCAGGGGTCACGGTGTCTTTGAGCTGTTGATCGGTGATGTTGGGGCTGGAACCGGTCAATTTTGGACAATATTCACGCTAAGCCGGTTTGGGCTCATCGTCAGCGTCCGTGTGGAGCTTAATGTCCAAACCAGAATAAACAGGAATCGAGGGTTTGATGCCGGTTTGCCTATAATGGTTCGCGAAATGCAACATGTAATAGTGAGAAGCTCTATCGTCAAGTGCTTGAACTCAACTTGACGGGTTTGGATCACTAGGCGAGTACAACGAAGCAAGAAATCGAGAGAAAGACTCGTAGGGAACGAGGACGGACTTGTGTTGGCATAAAACGGAAACAGCGAGGTGGTTCCCGCTAGTGTTCCATTGAAGGACCAGATCACCATAAACCAAATTCTTAGGCTTAACAATTTGTTTCTGGATGGGAGAAACGAAGTCAGCATAGAGGGTTCTCACAGGTGTTAGTAAAACAACCTGGTGGTAATCATCGTTATTTAAAACATCTATACGAACTACGGTCTGTACATTTATGAAAAAGCTGAGTAACCAATTGAACCAGCCTTTACGATTTCAGCAGACGAAATAGTCGT
Source organism: Octopus sinensis (assembly GCF_006345805.1). Lineage (NCBI taxonomy): Eukaryota > Metazoa > Mollusca > Cephalopoda > Octopoda > Octopodidae > Octopus > Octopus sinensis. The sequence goes on along the minus strand of NW_021835239.1, from coordinate 23,325 downwards.
TTGAAAAATCGTAAATGCGGTGACGATACACAGAGCAACCATTAATTTGAGTCACAAGATTACTATCATGGTCGAAGTAATAGAAGCCTTCACCCTCAGGAAGGACACCACCGGTAATTGCTATTGAAATGTTTATTTTCTATGTAACAAACTCGTCACTAGATTAAAAGGGGAGAGAAGAGCCAAACGAAACCAAGGAGACGGAAGAAACAAGTTTGTTTGCTGATTGGGGTCAACTCTAATGGGACACCAGATGTCCCCTCGATAAAAATAACGACCCCTTGCACCACTATTTATTTAAGTGATGCAACAGTTTTTCAATGGATCGTACCGATCCCTCCAGCTCTGGGGTTAGTTTGGATTTTAAGTCTAAGCCATGTGCCAGTTTAATGGCATATCTCCGCGTTTTCTCCAAAAGATCAATATGTTTCTTTCCTTTGCAGCTTCCGAATCATCCTTGAGATCCATAGATCAGGAAGGGTTCTATACACGCAGAGTATACGTATAAGAACGTTTCCGGTTTTAGCTGGAATCGCATCAGAGCTTTCAACATTTGGGTAGCCTTGTTCTTTCTCTTCCTTATATACATATTGAACGAACCAGTTGCATCCACAACTTTTCCGAGGTATTTAAGATCATCCACGGGTTTTATCGCTCCGGTGTTAATACAAACATCATGTTTCCTTCTCCTTCCACCGATCCAGCAAACAGTGCTTTTTTCAAAAGATAAAGACAAGCCTTTATCCTGGCACCATTTGCCAATTTTTTCGATATGACAATGGGTTCTTTTCCACGATATTGATTTGCTCATAGAGAAATCCATAATTAAAATATCTGCGTAGATGACCATCTCCATGCTAGGGAGATCCACTTGAGGGATGTCGCACATCACACAGTTAAATAAAAGTGGACTGATGACAGATCCCTGCGGAACTCCTCTCTTAAGCAAAATTCTCTTTCGATAATTGGTTACCGACCCGTACAAACGATTCTCTTTCCGAGAGGAAACTCTTCATCCAAACTAGGGCTGCCTTTCCAACGTTAAAACTGTATAAAGTTCGTAATAGCCCGGCATGCCAGACGCTATCAAATGCTTTTGATATGTCTAGACATGCAGCCGTAAGATACTCTTTTTTCCTTTGTGCTGTAGATATGGCCTCCTTTAACAGTGAAAAGCAATTTCCAGTGCCCTTGTTCCGTCGAAAACCCCATTGCTCTTTCAAGAGATACTGTTTATCTTCAATATAAGTTGATAGTCTTTTGAAGACAATTTTTTCCATGATTTTTGAGATAGAACATATGAGGCTGATTGGTCTGTAATTTGCAGGATCCGAACTTGGTTTTCCTTTCTTCGGGATCATGCGAACAATTGTCCTCTTCCATGCTTGGGGAACATGTCCAATACTCCACGAAGAGTTAAATAACTTCCATAATTCACATAATAAAGGCATTCCCGCCTTTTTGAAGATAATCATCGGTATGTAGTCCCAACCAGGGGATTTATTTTTACATCCGTGTATTGCTAATTTGATTTCTTCCATAGAAATAGCTCCACATAATGGTCCCTCCGTAAGCGATAGTAACTCCCAAATACACGTCTCATTTTGTATAGTCTGAGAAATAATAGACAAAGGGTGCACTTCTTGAATCTTAGCTAGCTGCTCTTTTAACTTCTCAGGTACTTCCTCTCTTGGAATCAGATTGCCATCACTGGACTTGAGTTTTATCTCTTCACCCTTTTTATCAGAACTCATCTTTGAGAAAAGTTTCCAAAAATTCGGATTTTTGTGAGAGAGTTTAGAGCATTCTTTTTTCCAGCTCTCCTCTACTATATCCTTAGATAATTCCTTTGATAAGTTTTTAATCGATTTTATTCTTTGTTTGAGGAAGATAGCGTCTTGCGGGTCCCAACACCGCTTTAGTTTACTTTCCAAGTTCCTTTTTTCACGAAGTAGTTTGGATTGCTCTTCATTTATCAATCGATTTTTGTACGAGAAGAGAAACCTCTTTTTTCCATAGTCCTCCAGATAACTTCGAATAATGTTCCTCATTCTTTCATCCAAATAATTGATCTCGTCAAGATTTAGTATTTTCAATTCTTGAGTATTTGCCAATTTCATAGACATATAAAAGTTAAAATGATTCCAATTAATGTTGCTGATATTATAACCAAGAAATACATCCTCAGTGAGAACTGCTTCCGTTCGTAGTTTCATCGTTTGCGGAAGATGGTCACTCCCAACATCATTTTCAACATAAGGGCGGTCACACAAACCACTTAAGGCATTTGCAACAATAAACAATCCTAATCGATCACCACCTTGCTGCTGAAAGTGGTTAAGCTCTTCAGACGTTAAAATTTGAAAATTTGAGGTTTTTTTGATCTTAAGTAAACAATTTCCATCCTGATTTGACTTCACGCACCCATATGCAGTATGCTTCGCATTTAAGTCTCCAACAAGAATTGGATTTTCATTTCCTTCCATAAAATTTTTGACAATCGACGAATAATCTTTCAACCTTTTGGAGTATATACCTCCAACGGTTATCCATCCATTAGAAGTTTTTAAATCAATGGATGCTAATTCACATACATTTTGTTCAATTATTCTTGGATTCCGAATGTCAATAGACTTTTTGTAAAATATTGATGTTCCTGTGCCGGCGTTAGCACCAGGATGCCAAGGAATATCAATCGAGCTGTATCCAGGAATAGTGATACTTCCAGATTTCTTCATTTTCGTCTTGTTAATGATAAATACATCCATCTGAACTGTGCTGATAAGAGCTATCAGCTCTGCTGCCCGCTTTCGAAGAGAGCGGGCATTAACCAGGGTAATCCTGGTCACGTTTGATTTATTTGGTGGCTGCTTCCCTCTTTTAGGAGAGCCACCAAACCGAGTAAAAGCTTGGCATCTTTTTTAGTTCTGCTCACGTCCTTAATAGATCTTTCGAGCTCACTAATTAAGTCAGCTCGAGGTCGACCCGTCATTGACCCAGCTCCTGAAGTCGACAAAGTCTGCACCGCCGAGTGAGATATAGTTGTTTCCTCTGTCTGTGTTCCAGCTTCAATTGTTTTCTTAACTCTTGGAACGTTCCATCCCGCCCATGGCTTCAAGGGTAAATTTTTTATGTCTGTTTGGTTGATTTTAGCATTCTCCGAAGCTTCTTTTAACAGTTTCTGAACCAGAATTTTATCATTTTTCAGCTTTGAAGCTTCTTTAGCTTTCTCACAGCCCCGATAATTTGCCAAGTGGCTCGAAGAACCGCAGTTGACACATTTTTTCAGTTGACACACACCACCGGTAAGCTTCGGGTTTGCCGTATAAAGGCAAACGGGACGCAAGTTACAACAAATATCAGCCAAGTCAACGTAGTAATCCACGTCGACAAGCTCGACCAGATCGAGTTAATTGGGTCGTCCACGACGTGCATCGTGACGTCCGGGGCAACGTGCCAACCACGAGTGCTGGCATAACCATCCGGACGAGCGCCCTCAAAACAATGAAGTGTAAGGTCATGTTGTTGTGCGAATGAACGTAACGCGGACCTGAATTTGGAGCGAAAGCCAGAACACACAGGATGTGCGTGGCTTGTTTTGCGCGGGTTAGGTTGTTCAATGTGAAATTGACGAATGAATAGTCTTTTAATTGTTTCATTGGAATTATGGGATGTTTAAAACGTTCACTGCAAAACATGGACACGGGCAACAAGACCATAGTGTCGATAGCCCGTATCGTTATGATCCCAAGAACCATCATAGGCCACAAGTGCAGGATAAGATCTTGAATAAATTTTATCCAAGATAACAATGATAATCAAAAGCACACAGAAGAACAAAAGGAGTAAAAAGCAAAAACAAAAGATAAGACATACTGATGCCCAAATGAAAAAACCGCGAGCTTTAAAAACATTTTTAAAAGTGTCGCGGATGGGTTGAAAACAAAATCTAGCGTCAAGGTAGGTGCTCTAAAAAGTGAACGGAAAAAAAGTTTTAACAGACGAAAGAGCAAAACGAGTAACATTTAGAAACCCGTTAAGACCCAAGCGCCAAACACTAGAAATTGTAAATACCGATATTGTTCCCTTTTCTTCAAAACTCAATTGTCTGGCTATAATAAGTTATTATAGCGTGCAAAATATTAATAATTTTTAAAAAAATCACATATTTAATAACATTTACAAATACAAAATTTTGTTCGTTTTTTATTTTGGTTCAGATTATACTTTTGCTGTAAAAAGGCGGTAAATATATTTTTTTGCAAAAATAAAAATATTAGTTATTGTTTATATATTGTTAAAATTCTATTTAGATATTTTTTTGATTCGTTTCTTGGAAATTTTAGGAAAAATGTAGTATTCGTTTTTTATTTTGGTTTACTGTATATGACCTTTTAATAAGTGTTAAATAGTTAAAAAAATTAATTAAAATATTTAATTAATATAATTTTTTTTTTATTCAAAGTAATTATTGAAATAAGTTAGTCAATGATTAAAAGGCACTTGCGGTTGCACGCATGATGGAGTGTGCATTGCCGCGAACGACAGCTATTCCAATTTGTTGGAATAACCATGACACTTCTCGAGGCTCCCCACGTCGCCTAGCAACTTTTCCTCCGACTTCTCTGATGAAAGAAGTCGTAAGAGGGCCGGTTACCCCAGAAGTCTCCACAGCGATAGGTACGAAGCGGTACCGTTGTCCAAGATTTGCGTATTTGGCAATTTTTCTTTGCTCTGCAGCATCTGCTGCAGAACCTGGAGAACAGCAGAAGAGATCATATTAGTTTTGGAATGGGTGTCAACACACGTTGAATCCCAAACCAACGATTTTCCACAGGAGTAGGGAAAAGTGTCATTCCATCGGGTCTTTTCCCATCTCCACGATCTAAGCCCACTGGCTCTAGGATCGAAGGAAGCCCGCCGACTCAAGAGCTCTTAAGATAACATTGTTAATAGCGGAGTGCCGAGGAGCTCGGCCAGCACTTCGTTTGCAAGAGAGTGGGTGTACACCTTTGACGTCAACCATTTTTCCACATCTACAACGATGTTGTTCGCAGATGTCAAGTCCGAGTCTCAGTGCAGTACCGATACGCATGCAGTCATCCTCTAATAATGTTCCGAGGCCAGCAATTGGCATAGCATTCAGCCATGACCCACTGTGTGGCACAGCTGCAGAGCGTAAGCAGGCGAGGCGGTGCTGGTCGAGCCTCATTGCCAGGTTGTCTGCGGTGAATTCGCAGCGTAATTTGTCCCAGCTCTGTTGGAGTGATGTTTGGATCGGGAATTTTAATCCTGATTCCTTCCACAGCATACATCCATCTTCAAAAGGCCTGTCCAAAGAAGATTCGGGGGATTTATGTAGAATCTCCAAGGATAGCCTTCGGCAGGATGAGTGAGAGGACAGGAAAGCTGGAGGGCAAGGTCCAGGGCGGATCTTAGGCCAGCTCCGCCAGAATTAAGAGGTAGTTTACACTGGGTCCACCCATCATTATCGAAACGGACATTTAGGATCCACTCGGCACACAATCTTAACGTATCATCGATAGAATGCAATATTTCATCTTGTATAAAGCAGGGCGAGCATCTCATAAATATAACAGTTTGGGCACGTGGATGCAATTTTTGAGGAGGAAAAAGGCCGTGTGGGAGTCGAGTAGAGAGAGGCGTTCAGTAAAACGGGACATTTCGACACTCTTAGCTCTGAGGTGGTTTTGCACTTCGGACTCTCCGAAAGGACACCCAAGAAAATAAACATCGTTGAGGCGTGTTTGTTTTGTGTCTGGCAAGATTTCTGAAATCTTTTCCATTACTAAGCCAAAGTCTTGAATTGGGACTGAGATATTTATGATCTCAGTTTTTTTGGTGTTGATTATCAGCCCCATTTTTGCCAGGGCAGGAACAATTTTATATAACTCATCCAAGACGACATCAACAGGGCCACCAATAGTGGCATCGTCAAGGTACCAAAGGTTGAGAGGTGTCTTTACATTACGAGCCACCTCGTCGATTGACAGAGCGAATAGTAGGGCCCAAAAGGGTCACCTTGTTGGACTCCAGTCCGTGGAACGGACAATGTGTTTGTCAAAGACAAGCGAACTTTCGGACCCGTAAGCAAGGTGAGCCAGACTCATGATCTCTGGGGTACGCTGCGAGCACGATTCCAGCATACAGTCCCTTCTCAGACTGTTGAACGCGTTTGAGATATCCAGCTTCACCGCAAAGGAATTTGGGGAATGTCTTGTGTCAGGTGAAAAAAAAGCTCTTGTCGCGTGGACAGCAGCTTCACATCCGTTGGAAACACCAACTCCCAGTTGGACTGGAATAATTCAGCGGCAACACGGGGACAGACTCTTCGGGCTGCAATTTTGCATGCGAGCCTCCGGAAGACATTACCGACTGCAATGGGGCGGACTCCTTCATCGTTCTTTCGGAAAGCAATAAGGTGTGAACAGAAAAGTAGATCCCTTGCAAAGCCTAAAATCTCAGCATTGACAATCCGTTCGACAAGCTTGGTAATACACTTGATCAGGCGGATTCCAGTCTCCATAGTCAGTCGGGAAATCGTCCTTTATATGACTCGGCCGGAGACCATCAAATCCCCCACTGCTACTCGGTCTGAAAGATTTAATCCCTTCCAAAATTTCATCATCAGAAATTGACAGTATAATTGCATTGTCTCGTGTGGGAAACTCCCGTAAGTCATCTGGGGGCATCGGATGTTTGTTTTTGAGGTGTTCCAAAGTCTCGGCAGTAGATTCAGCAAGTGAATCAGCGGACGAAAGGACCCGAACTGCCGCACGGATGTCGCCATCCATGAGTTTACGACTAACTTGGGTTTTGAACCACTGGGGGGATTTTTCCGTGATGCACGTTTGGTAATTGGTCGCTTCACAATCGAAATCAATCCATGAGACATCCAATCTCGCAGAGTTCGACTTAATGGCAGCCGAGAGACTCTTCTTTTGTACTGAACCATCAATTGCTTGTCCAAACACACAAGGTGCAAAAGAGAGGAGACGGATCCAAGAATGGTCCCCCCGGAGCTTAGCGCATCAGTGATAAGATCGCACAAGCAGTTTGCCGCTGAGATCCGAGCCTGTTTAGGGATACGTAATGGTATCTTCTTAGATTTCCGTAAGTTGGAAATTTTGAGAATATAGTGTTCTGATTTGGGTTCATAAAGCGAAGGAGACTGATGCTGCAAAGCCGCGATTCCGAGTAAAGCCATACAACAGTGGCAGCTCCAGCGCCGGAGTAATTTCACTGCGGCTTTGGTAAGGTGCGCGCAGCTAATATGCCAGAATTTATTACACATTGAACAGTAAACGCCACATTTCCTGGTGTTGATCTTATTACACCCATAACAGATAGAGGGATCCCTCCCAACTATCCGAAGAGTTTCCATCGTCTTGGAGTTTTCTTCTTTCATTATATTTCGCTCACTCACCTCACCACAAGAATTATATAAACAACACACAAAATGACTTATTTTGATAAGCATATATGATTTTTGGTTGCCCTAGTGCAGTGGTCTTCAACCTTTTTTGTCCGCGAACCTTGTGAGTAAATGAAAAATTTTGCGGACCCCTACATATTATTAAGTTTTTGTCAAAAAAATTTTACTTATCTAAAAACAAAATTTTTTATTAAATCAATAGAGAAAATTAGTGAGAAGGTTGATATTGTTTTTTCGAGGCAATTTTTTCAATAAGAGGCTCGGTTGTCGACAAGCAAACCCTGATGTCATCTTCAATATTCAGTCTTGCGCGATGATTATTTTTTATATTGAGAAGTGCTGAGAAGCCATGTTCGCATAAATATGTTGTCGGGAATATAAGCAACAAATTTAATGCATTGCGCTTACAAAAGGATAATGCTTACACATTTCGCAACAAAAATTGATAAAGCAAGTTTTTCATCAAATCTCTTGCGTTTGAATTATTGATCATGTCAATAAAAGCCTCTTCGATATTTTCATCGACCAAACGTGGATCAACACTGAATGGTGTACGAATGTATTTCAAATCAATTTCGTTCAATTCTGGAAAAATTTATTACTTCTTGTTGAAGATATGTAAAATGTGCATAAATAAGTTCGGTTATTTTTTTGATTTCAAATGCATCTATTTTACAGATTGTTCTTCAAAAGATTCAAACATAGTAAAATTATTTGGTTTTACTTTTTTTTCCACAGTGTTAACTTCATCAAAAAAGCACTAATAATTAATATGAAACAGTTAACAAACTTAATTTTTCCACAAAATCAATTATTGTTTCATGTCTTCCCTGAAGCGATTTGTTGAGTGAATTTATACGAGAAAAGACATCCTCAAGTAAGCAAGTTTAGATAGCCATGAACTATCCATTATTTCGAAATAAATTCCGATGATTTGAATGGTTTTCGAAATAAAATATTCAGATAATTCATTCCTCAAAGAAAAAACTCTGCAAGAATGTTTCCCCGAGATAGCCATCTCACCTCCGTGTGGAATAACAAAGCCTTTCCATCCTTTTCAAATTCTTCGCAAATAAGTCTGAAGCACTCTTTTTAATATAATTTATGATATGTACGACATCATCGAGAACATATCTTAAATCTGAAGGTAATGTTTTTGCAGCAAGTGCATATCGATGTAGCATACAATGCATATGTTTCGTTTCCTGGTTAGCAAGTCTAACTTGGCCTCCCGTTGAATGGACCAATTTCAAAATGTCATTTTTATTAATTCTATCCGTATAAAATATGTCTTAATTTTTCTAAGTCCCATCTTAAAGCTATTTTTAATGGTTTTCGTGACTTCTGAAAAAATTAGATATGTACAAAACCAACAAACCCAATAATTAAAAAGAATATTGATTAATTAACGTATTTTTATTATTTTTAGTGGTTATCCATTACAAATTAATTAAAAAATTACTTTTATTTAAAAAAACTAGTAAGTTAAATTAACAATATCAGCGTAATTCTAAAAGCCAACCCAAATACTAACCAAACCCTAACACTAAACATAATTAAGTTAATTCTAAAAGCCAACCAAACACTAACAAAACCCTAACGCTAAACATAATTAAGCCTAATTCTAATAGCCAACCCTAACCAGACCCTAACGCTTAACATAATTAAGCCTAATTCTAAAAGCCAACCCTAACCAAACCCTAACGCTTAACATAATTAAGTTTAATTCTAAAAGCCAACCCTAACCCTAACCAGACCCTAACGCTTAACATAATTAAGCCTAATTCTAAAAGCCAACCCTAACCAAACCCTAACGCTTAACATAATTAAGTTTAATTCTAAAAGCCAACCCTAACCCTAACCAAACCCTAACGCTTAACATAATTAAGCCTAATTTTAAGAGCCAACCCTAACCCTAACCAAACCCTAACGCTTAACGTAACCAACCCTAACCCTAATTGTAACCAATCCAATTAATATCAAACTTTTACTAAATCCTAATTTTTAAAACCAACTCTAACTTGACAGAAACCCCTATTAAGCCCTAACTTTACAAGTCTCCATTACAAGGCAGCTTTGGTCGATTTGAGTCCAAATCAGTTCTTAAAATCACCCGATCTCCCTCAATTATCGCATCTTCGTCGTATTTCCACTTTCGTCTCTTTATCATTTTGTCCGCTGCCACAAGAATGTTGTCATAAGCAATTTTTCTTAGTCTGTATCTTTTTTTCTTGTCGACATCTTTAAAAGATGTTGGATCGCGATCAGAATTAATATAATCCTTAATTTGTTCTATTTCTTGCAAAAAAAGCTTCACTAAAACCATGCGGCAATTTGAAATAATAATTTTTTTATTAGCTATAATATTATCTATTAACTTAAAATAATTCAATTGTCATCTATTTCATAAAAATTACATTTTTATTTTAATAAAAAGTTGTCGGTCCACTCAACGGCGTGGTCCATTCAGCGGACGGTGACATATTATAACTAATAAAAAAAATAATTATTTCAATTTGCCACATGGTTTTAGTGAAGCTTTTTTTGGAAGAATTAGAACAAATTAAGGATTATCTTAATTCTGATCGCGATCCAAAATCTTTCAAAGATGTCGACAAGAAAAAAAGATACAGACTAAGAAAAATTTCGAATCTATTCCGCTTTAAAGACGGAAAAACTTACATCTTACATGAAGATACTGAACGTCGTTTTTTTGCGGTCGAGGAATATGAGCTAAAGCTAAAACACATCGAGGTTAGCTATTGTTAAACATGGTCAGTCAGAACATAATATGGATCACTTTGTTTGGACGAGATCGTCTATTCGACAAACTTCGTAATCGTTATTACGATGTTGCCCGATCCGAAGTTGCTCAGATTGTGTCAAAATGTTCATTTTGTCAGGTATTTTTTGATCTATATTTGTTAGTCAAAGAAATTGATGGCTACAAAGCCTCAAATAACTCTAATAATCGCTAAGAGACCTCGTGACAGATACATCGCTGATTTGATAAATCTTAGACGTTACTCCTCTCTAAATGATTCTTTTTGCTGGGTATTACATTCGATTTATATTTTTAGATTTAGTAATTATAGACTCTTTTTCCAAGTATGTTGTTGTGGAAATGTCAAAAACGAAGACAGTTGAAGAAATAACAAGTCTATTCCAGCGAGCGTTTTATTATATTGGTAAGTCCATTTCCAATAAGTGTTCTATTAGGGCCTCCGGTCATTTTGCACACGGACAATGGTAAGGAATTTAAGAATACCGCTATGGATGAATTATGCGAAAAGTATTCAATAAAACATGTTTTCGGCAGAGCAAGAGCTCCATGGATCCAGGGCCAAGTTGAAAGGTTTAAAAGTTATCGTTAAAGAAATAGATTTAATCAATCGATTAAAAGATGGATTTCTTCCGCAAGTGGGTCACGTGATCAATTCGGACGTTATCTGGACATTCTTAAAGACATTGTATTTAATTACAACTCCACTGTTCATGAGACAACTAAGATTACTGACGTACATGTTTCAAGATTAAAAAAGCTTAGCTGACTTTATTTTAGAAATTTTTTTTTACAAATATAAAGTTCAAAATCTGGTTGATTTTTAAACAAAGCTTTGTAAAGTTAGGGCTTAATAGGGGTTATGTCAAGTTAGAGCTGGTTTTAATAATTAGGATTTAGTAAAAGTTTGAAATTAATTGGATTGGTTACAATTAGGGTTAGGGTTGGTTACGTTAAGCCTTAGGGGTTGGTTAGGGTTAGGGTTGGATTGGTTACAATTAGGGTTAGGGTTGGTTACGTTAAGCCTTAGGGGTTGGTTAGGGTTAGGGTTGGTTACGTTAAGCCTTAGGGGTTGGTTAGGGTTAGGGTTGGTTACGTTTAGCCTTAGGGGTTGGTTAGGGTTAGGGTTGGATTGGTTACAATTAGGGTTAGGGTTGGTTACGTTAAGCCTTAGGGGTTGGTTAGGGTTAGGGTTGGATTGGTTACAATTAGGGTTAGGGTTGGTTACGTTAAGCCTTAGGGGTTGGTTAGGGTTAGGGTTGGATTGGTTACAATTAGGGTTAGGGTTGGTTACGTTAAGCCTTAGGGGTTGGTTAGGATTAGGGTTGGTTACGTTAAGCCTTAGGGGTTGGTTAGGGTTAGGGTTGGATTGGTTACAATTAGGGTTAGGGTTGGTTACGTTAAGCCTTAGGGGTTGGTTAGGGTTAGGGTTGGATTGGTTACAATTAGGGTTAGGGTTTGGTTAGGGTTAGTGTTTGGTTAGGGTTAAGGTTAGGTTGGAATTAGGGTTTGGTTGGGGTTAGGGTTAGGTTAGGGTTAGTGTTGGCTTTTAGAATTACGCTGAAACAAGTTTATTTACGAAACCAAAATTTAATTAAGGTTAAAATATTTAAATAGGACTTTCAATCCTGATTGGTAGTCTCTCTTCTCCTTTTAGGAGAAGAGTCTGCTGCTTGTTCCTCTTCATTCTCTATCTCTGCGTCAGTTTTGTGCGTCTTTTATCTTTGAATGGAGTGTCCTGGCGGCATGCCATTTCTACTAGTTGATCGGTCGCAGAGGCATATTCCTCGCCAGTTATCTTCATTCCATGCTTGTGTTCAATTATCATGCTCTCTAGCGTCCTTTTGAGCACAACCGATGGATGTATGTCATTGTAGATTTTTCAATATATAGTTTATCCATATAATTTTGAAGCATCTTGTGACAACACCATCCCAGGTCAGAACCACGGGAATAATTTTAACTTGGCATTCGTAGAGTAGTGATAGTTCATTTGCAAGGAAATCATATTTGTGAAGTTTCTCAACTTCCACTTGTTTTAAGCGGTCCTGAGATGTTATGCCCACCTCGATTAAGGTTATTTCCTTTTTAATCTTGTCATAAACAAAGATATCCGGTTTATTGAAGTTGACTTTATTTTCTGTTATAATTGACGTGTCAACTCTAATTTCTATATTTTGAGTTGACAATATCGACTGAACTGAATGAGTCTTTAATTTCTGCTCTTTTTGATTCCATACATTCGACAAATATGAAGATGGACACATTTAACCACCTCGTCATGTCTTCGGAGGTAATCGCTATTGAGCATTTTACCACACTGAGTGGCCAGATGATCAACAGTTTGTTTACTTTTTTTACAGTGATTGCATAACGGCCTCGTGTTTGCAAAAAATAAATTTCTATCTTGCAGAAGGCAGTATAATGCTTCACTTCGGGGGCCATTATTTCCTTTGGCTAACCATTCTGAGGAAGTAGAAAGATCGACATTTGATTCATCCAGGCATTTGAACATAACAGAGTGTAGTGACTTGGACTTTATTTTGTTTAGCAAATATTTTTTCTGAATGTCTTTGAGAAAATTAATATCTATGCTTTCTGTGTCAGCAATAGCGTATTTAGAGGTAAGAAATCCTGCGATTGTAGCCAATGCCATTTCTTTGTTTTAATAACTCGCAGAATCCCCGACCTTCGCAAACACACAGCCGACTGTTTTTCCAAGCTTTTAAGGAATTGCATGAGTATTAATTCGCTCTTGAACGAGATGGAGGCAAGTCCTCTTCCAAAAGTTTTGCGGTCTAAAGACAGCCTTTCTTTATTTGCAGGCTGGAGATGTAACTTGAGTGTCATGAGCAGTCGACGTATTTGTTTATCAATGTCATCAAATTCATATGGCTCAATATTATTAGCCCAATATAATAATTATATAGGGACAATGCATATTCATTTATGACATAGAATAAGTTCACCGAATTCAACTTTGTTTTTGACAACATAGTTATTCTTTTTTTTACATTCTCCATTATTGAATTCATAACTTATTCTTGAGGACATTACTTCCTCCATCTTCAAATACGCCCAAATAGCGATATCCATTGATTCCTTCCAAAGTCTCACAGCATGATAAAGATTTGACATTAGAGGCCGATTTTTCAGAGTTCATCTCCAGGCCAACAATGTCAAAAAATTCTTTAACAGCTTCCATCATTTTAATAACAGTTTCTCTTTAAGAGCAAATATCTTTAGATCGTCAATAAAAAATAGGTGATTGGTAGAATATGTCAACATATTTAGATCCTCCTGATTAATTTGCAATTTGGGAAATTTAAAGTTCAGGATCCTGCTTAGGGGATCCATTACCATAACAAATAGCAATGGGGATAATGAATCTCCTTGCAAAATTCCTCGGGTTAGCTTTACTGAACCAATTTTTCTTCCATCAAGATGTAGATTTACTTTCCACTTCTTGACTATACTTTTCACAAAGTTAATAATCCAGAGTGGAATTCCAGAGCTGTCCAATATGTGGAATAAAAATTGGTGATCAACCGAGTCAAAGGCTTTCTTTACATCCACCCAAGAAGAGTACAGACTGTTTCCATATTCCTTGTTCAAGCATTGGTTAATAAGTGCTTGCTCTTTCGCACCCTGACATTGCTTTCTGGTTCCGAGTTGATTGTCTGAAATCAGCCCAAATCCATCCACAAAGTCACAGAGTTTAACATTTACACACTTCGTTACAAGCTTGTACAAAGTTGGCATACACGTTATAGGACGTAAATCCTTTGGATTCTCACAATCATCCTTTTTTGGAATCAAGTAAGTTAATCCCGTGTAAAACCAACTCTCTGGCATGTACTCACCCTTGATTATCCTGATTACTTCATTACACAAGAATTCATGTAATGATTCCATTTTCTTGATGAAAAAGTTATATGTTCCATCGCATCCGCACGCCTTCCAATCAGGCACATATTTGAGCATATCTTTAACCAACTCATTTGTGAATTGAGGTTCCATAGCTTCACCACCGGTAGACCTCACATCCACACAATTATACGAAACGTGATCCATATTTTTCTTTCTCCAGACGTTCTCCCAGAATAACAAACAGTCATCATCATCAAGCCATATAAGGTTACTTCATTATTCGACGATAAGTTTCGGTAAAACCTTCTGCGGTTTAATTCGAAGCACGCATTGTCTTTTCGGAACTCTTTCCTCGAATTAATATCTTCGTCAAGAAATTCAGATAGAATGAAATATTTGTTTCTCTTTAATTCTGATTAGATCATTCATTAAGGCCTCAATTCTCATTAGCTCTCCCTTTTTAGATTTCTTATACCCGTAGCGGCAAAGAATATCCATTACATTTTTCTTTTCAGATTGAGGTAATGCTTGTCTCGAAAAGGAATTCACTAATTTAATTTCAGCTGCTAATTTCGAAATTTTGTTTTCTGTATTTTCCAACCATGTGCTTTTTGTTTTAGGTCTTATAGTTAAGGCCAAATAAGCACACTGTGCAGCATATAATATGTCTGTAATCTGATCCATATTTTGTGGAGGATTATCTTCTGTAATACGATAAATTGCAGAATTCAATCCAGACAGAATATTAGTCTTCACTTTATTTTTTGGATTTTTGGGGTAGGTTTTCGAGACTCTCTAGGAATAGATTTGATTTTTTCGAGTTGGACTTTGAGTTCTTCTAGGCAATTCTTGAAGTTAGAAATTTCAATATTCATGTTTGATTTTCCTTCACTACAATCGCCTCTTTTCCCTACATTTTGATTCCCATTTGGTGGTTTGACCATTTTTTTTAGTTGATATAGACTTGAGCACTTTAAGTATTTTTCATTGAACTCTTTCAGAATGAGATCCCAGCCACCTCTAGGCATCCTTCCAAATCTTTCTTTGATAGCATCGAACACCTGAGACACCCATTCAGTCTCAGAGACACACTTGACATCCTTAATAATGGCGGACAGGGAATGAAAGTTAGTTGGTGCAGCACGACTTCCAACTGTAGGATTATTGTTAATATTAGTTCTTGTGCCGTTATCCAGCCCCAGAGACAACACTCCTGCATCCACTATAGTGTTTTTATTATTTGATTCTGCAGAAAGGCCCATGGGATTCGTTTTCTTCTTATTAATAAAAACGGACATGCACAACACCACAACAACAAATTCAATTACGCTGATATTCTTAATTTAACTTAGTAGTTTTTTTAATAAAAGTACTTTTTTAATTAATTTGTAATGGATAACCACTAAAATTAATAAAAAACGTTAATTAATCAATATTCTTTTAATGGATGGGTTTGTTGGTTTTTTACATATCTAATTTTTCAGAAGTCACGAAAACCATTAAAAATAGCTTAAGATGGGACTTAGAAAAAATTAAGACATATTTTATACGGATAGAATTGATAAAAATGACATTTTGAAATTGGTAAAATGTTGATTACAAATGTTTCAATTTTGTAATTTGGAGAATGTTTTTCCAAAGGGAAATGCAACGTCATGTTGAATTAAAATTAATTTTGAATGTTTCGCAACATTCTCCAATGAAATCACAATATCTAAAGCCCTAAGTGATTTTTCCAAACATTTGTGTTAAGTCACAGTCACGTTGGATCACTAATTTATAGATATTAAGCTTTTCCTGATTGTTATTACTCGTATAATGAAAGTCTAAAAACAAAATTAGATAGTAGCCAGGAAAGTAGTCAAAATGCTAATGGTCAGGTCAACGACAACACCCGTCAATCCTCGCGGCTGTACTCTTTTGGCACGATACCGGTGCTCGGATGGATCGCAGGTGACCCTTTTCAAAAATAGCAATTGCAATCACTTAAGAAAGTTTGCCTTTAATTCTGACTAGTGCATGTAACAATAAAGAAAAGCGGAAACAAGAAATATTATAATAAATAATTAGGTTAGTTAATGAATATCGTTGGAATATTTTTTCAGTTACATTCACTTGTGCAGATCATATTATCTGGGATCGGGTGGTCACAAAAGCTACAATCTATTGTGAGTATACAAATACACCAAATGCTTCTTCCATAGTTACTGTTGTCTCCTGATTCTGATCTAATTTTATTTCCACACTGTTGTCGGCTAACATCATATTTGCTTCATTCATCACTGTCGTAATTCTTATATGAGAATAACAAAGTATACAGTGTGGGTTGGGACCCGTTTGTGAACATGCACACTTTCTGGTCTTTATAAAAACTACACAGTCAGTAATATAAAATACTAAAGCCTGGCACGACGACTGATTTTTGGCGACTGAAAGATGGTTTTTGATGGCATGTGACTTTAATGTTAGAATAAGATTTGTACAGATTTGATAATGCGGTTATTACAATCATACAGATTTCTAATAATTCGAAATATTTAAATATACATATAGAATAATTTATCCAACCCATCAAATGAGTTGTTTAGTATTTTCTTCAGTGAGTCTCCATTACACTTACTAGTATTAAAGAAATATTGATTACAATTGTCTCAAATGTTCTAGATGGGAGAATATTTCTCCATTAGGAAATGTAACGTTTCTCTCTATGTTAATTATTATCCCATCTCCCGCAGCATTTTCTCAATTGAAAATACAGTTGTATAAATCAAGAAATCTTTCAAATTAAGCAATTCTTCAAAAACCCTTGGGTTAAGCCACAGTCTTTTTGTATCACAAAGCACACAAAAAATAGGACAAGTGTCACCATTATAATTAAAGGTCATATTTTATTGTGAATAACTCATTGGTTAGAAATTAAATTGATATATTTATTAAACTGTTTTTTTAATATATATTACTTTGCACGTATATCTCGAGGCGTAATGAAAACAATATTTTTTAATCCTGGTTGTACAAATATTTCACCTCTCGAGCATTTTGGACCAATCACTGGACACTTCTATCAAGTCCGTAAATAAATCACAATTATTTATAAATTAAACAAAAATTGGCTAACTTAATACTATTTATAAGATATCGCTAATAAGAAAATTTGTGAACTTATATAATGATAAGTCAATGACAAGCACATTATCTGTATACATCCTCCCCTCTAAAATCTAAATGTTTTAGAAGATTCTGAAAACTGTGAATAAACATTTGAAAAAACAATGAATGCGGGACAAATGGATATTGCAGCTAAATTAACTGCAATACAGAGACAAATCCTGGCAAATGTTGAGAATTAACATGAAGTTTCTCTAATTTCTTTAATAAGAAAGTAAAAAGGAAAAAAATTAAAAAATTAAGGTCATCGAGCTTTATTAAAAAAAACTAATTAACTAAGTAATTTTACTAACTAAGTCCAGAGCCTTCGAAGTGAGCAGAAGATGGCACTCCACACACCTCCTCCCCTTCTTCCTCCTCTTCTCTGGCACTGTAGACCTTCGAGAAGGTGCAGTCCAGCGCCTCTCGGTGACTAAACGTCAGGAAAGGGCTGGATCGGCGAGCATCAAACGAGACACTTTCCAGAGTCTCTTAAGAACAGTTGACTGTATATAAGCCTGTAGAGACTTATCTACATCCAACTGTCTTATGTACCGCTTGTGGTATTTGGTGACCAGTCCATCCCATGTCATCACACACGGGATGAGTCTTGTGAATGACTTTTAAGTTGATCTTTTTAATTAAAGACTCCTTTTGAAGTTTGATCAACTCCTTCACATTAACTTGGGTAGCACCTAGACCATACTTAGCCGACACATAGCCTTTTATGGTCCCTAGGTGTGTACCACGCGATTTTTCAGCAGCAAGGATGGCAGCCTTCCTTTGGGATACACTCGACCCACTCCACAAGGTGTCGTGCCTCTTAGTAAGAATTCGCTCACTTAAGTGTACGATGTTACTCAGTCCACGTCCTAGCTGCCCGCGAGACAAGTACAATCTCTCCTTATTGCTTGCCAACACGTGGACGTGATTCTCTCGGAGCACTCTTCGGACAATAAGGTCCATTTCATCGTACTCACTCGGCTCGAATTCGATCAGGCCAACGTAGTAGTTTAGCAATGAGATGGCGTACTCGTTCAAGGCATTAAATAAGTTCCGTGCATTGAGCCGAGTCTTACATAACATTGCCGCCCTACTACGCACACCCTCCACTACACACTTTCTCGTTTCGGGTGTGATTAATGAGGCTGGACTCTTGTTTACAAGAAGAAACTCTCTACCTATGATTCGAGGTGTAAACATAATCGATAGAACAACCTGTTTGAGTTTAATCGCAGGATGTTTTATCGTCGTTTACACGATGATGGGGTGAAGGAGGATAGCCAGCAAGACTCGGAGATGTTAGCCACATGGGGGAGTATGTGGAAAGTCCGACCTCGCAAGGGAAAAGTGGACTTTAGCCTAGAGTCCACCAGACCCTTGATGACCGAGTCTTGCGGTGTCTTTGACATTCGCAAGAAGTTCGATGAGGCAGTTTCCCTCTTTCCAGATTGGAAAACTACCGGGATTGATAAAGTATTTAATTTCTTTATAAAACGCTGTACCTCATTGCACGATTGTATGTTTAATATAATCGAGAAGTGTATAGCGTCCCCGGATAGTATCCCAAGCTGGTTGTGCACTGGTGTTACTTATTTGATACCTAAGGGGTTTGTAAAAATCAATTAAAAATAGACCTCGTTATGAGCCATCTAAAAATTGCTATAAATTAAATATTTTGTAATATCATTATTTTTATTTTATATTTTTTATCGTTTATTTGAAAGAATTTTTCCTTGTCGCGTTGTTATCTTTGTTGAAGTATTTTCCACTGTTCTATGTTTTCTAGATGCCTAAATTGAAAATTGATCACGAAAAAAACTCGAAATAGCCCAATATATTAAACGGAACCAGCTTTCAGAGCGCAGAATTGCGGAAATTTTCAAAGTTAGCAGGGCTACAATTTCACGTATAAAAAAAGATTTCCCTTTTCTTGATAATGGAACTATTTATTCTGATTTATCCAGCAAACTAGTGATTCTGAAAAGCTTAAAAATCTCGATCTTAAAGTTTTCGAAATTTTTCATAAATTGCGACTTGAAAAAGTTCCCTTATCTGGACCGACCATTAAGAAAATTGGGTCGATGGTCGCTTCAAAATTATTATTGAATAATTTCAAATCGTCTAATGGTTGGCTTCAAAGATTCAAGAAACGACATAATTTACAATACAAAACATTGTGTGGTGAAAAGGGTTCCGCAGATACATCCATGCTCCCTCATTTTTTCCAAGGATTAGATACAAAAGTTGTTTATTACGGTAAAGAAAATGTATTTAATTGCGACGAAACTGCACTTTATTTCAAAAATACACCAACTAAGTCATTTGTACAATGTGGTCAAAATTCGTTTGGTTTTAAGCAGCACAAGGAAAGGGTTAGCCTGCTTGTATGCTGCAGTTATCTTGGAGAGAAACTGGAGCCTTTAATTATCGGCAAATATCGAAACCCTCGGTGTTTAAAACAATTCAATCCTGATGTTTTTAACGTCATGTACTCTTTTTCTAAAAATTCGTGGATGACAACTGAAATTTTTAAAAGCTGGGTTTTTAAATTAAATACCAGAATACTTTCTGAAACC
The DNA here is from genome assembly GCF_006345805.1 of Octopus sinensis. NCBI lineage: Eukaryota > Metazoa > Mollusca > Cephalopoda > Octopoda > Octopodidae > Octopus > Octopus sinensis. The sequence goes on along the minus strand of NW_021835239.1, from coordinate 3,491 downwards.
CGAAAAATATTAATGTTGTTGGATAATGCTAGTTCTCATAGACTATCCGATTATTCAAACATTGAATTTTTATATTTACCTAAAAACACTACATCGTTAGTTCAGCCATTGGATATGGGCATAATTAAAGCACTGAAGACAAATTACAGTTATTTACTTATCGAATTCGTATGCATTTGTGAAAATAGAAGCAATTTTTTGGAAGCAATCAAAAGTTTCAATTTATGGAATGTGATGCAACTAATTTCTAAAGCCTGGGCCAATGTAACTTCAAATCAAATTCAAAATTGTTGGAAAAAAATTTTTAAGTGTAAATGGGAGGAAACAATAAATATCAATTCGAAGATTCATACGGACGTGACAGAAATGGTGAACGAAGTCTTTGTCGAAGAATTGCTTGAAAGCGAAATAAATTTTTATAATGGGCCTGAATCAACAGACATCATAGATCCACTGACTCTTATTAATAATATGGAGGAAAATATATGCAAACTTTCTTCAGAATTATTAAATGATTTCTGCGGTTTAAGGAAAAAAATAATAATTAATTTACGGGATAAAAATCGTTTTGGAGAAAAGATTACGCATTATTTCAAAAAAGTATAACTTATGAACCGTTCTATCTGTTATAACTATTTTTTACTTAAAGTACTGTTAATTAGGTTTTCAGCGAACCTCGGTTTATGATACAACCTCGGTTTATGAGGAGGAAGCAAGCTTCGCAACACATACCAAGGCACATAAATAAGCATTATATCTTGCCCCGTGTAAGGGCGTCCCAGATATAAAGCTGAAAAGAACAGATACTACACTTTGATTTTAGCCAAAAGGCCGAGAAGCGACATATAGAGATGATTTTCGGAAAGCAGGAATTACTCTAACAGTTAAAAACAGGGTTGTTTATTTTTATGCATAATAACAAATATAATAGTTTTAAATTTTATACTCATTACTTGAGATTATGCAATAAATTACGTAATATTTTATGCAATTTTGGGAGCTCCCTAGATGTGAGCATATGCAGGTATTTGAGATTATGCAATAAATTGCGTAATATATTATGCAATTTTGGGAGGTCCCTAACTGTTCGAATATGGGGGTACTTGAGATTATGCAATAAATTACGTAATATATTATGCAATTTTGGGAGGTCCCTAACTGTTCGAATATGGGGGTACTTGAGATTATGCAATAAATTACGTAATATATTATGCAATTTTGCGAGGTCCCTAAATGTTCGATATGGGGGTACTTGAGATTATGCAATAGATTACGTAATATATTATGCAATTTTGGGAGCTCCCTAGATGTGAGCATATGCAGGTATTTGAGATTATGCAATTTTGGGAGGTACCTAACTGTTCGAATATGGGGGTACTTGAGATTATGCAATAAATTACGTAATATATTATGCAATTTTGGGAGCTCCCTAGATGTGAGCATATGAAGGTATTTGAGATTATGCAATAAATTGCGTAATATATTATGCAATTTTGGGAGGTTCCTAACTGTTCGAATATGGGGGTACTTGAGATTATGCAATAAATTACGTAATATATTATGCAATTTTGGGAGGTTGCTAACTGTTCGAATATGGGGGTACTTGAGATTATGCAATAAATTACGTAATATATTATGAAGTTTTGGGAGGTCCCTAACTGTTCGAATATGGGGGTACTTGAGATTATGCAATAAATTACGTAATATATTATGCAATTTTGGGAGGTTCCTAACTGTTCGAATATGGGGATACTTGAGATTATGCAATAAATTACGTAATATATTATGCAATTTTGGGAGGTCCCTAAATGTTCGAATATGGGGGTACTTGAGATTATGCAATAAATTACGTAATATATTATGCAATTTTGGGAGGTCCCTAGATGTGAGCATATGCAGGTATTTGAGATTATGCAATAAATTGCGTAATATATTATGCAATTTTGGGAGGTCCCTAAATGTTCGAATATGGGGGTACTTGAGATTATGCAATAAATTACGTAATATATTATGCAATTTTGGGAGCTCCCTAAATGTTCGAATATGGGGGTACTTGAGATTATGCAATAAATTACGTAATATATTATGAAATTTTGGGTGGTCCCTAACTGTTCGAAAATGGGGATACTTGAGATTATGCAATAAATTACGTAATATATTATGTAATTTTGGGAGGTCCCTAACTGTTCGAATATGGGAATACTTGAGATTATGCAATAAATTACGTAATATATTATGCAATTTTGGGAGGTCCCTAAATGTTCGAATATGGGAATACTTGAGATTATGCAATAAATTACGTAATATATTATGCAATTTTGGGAGCTCCCTAAATGTTCGAATATGGGGGTACTTGAGATTATGCAATAAATTACGTAATATATTATGAAATTTTGGGTGGTCCCTAACTGTTCGAAAATGGGGATACTTGAGATTATGCAATAAATTACGTAATATATTATGTAATTTTGGGAGGTCCCTAACTGTCGAATATGGGGGTACTTGAGATTATGCAATAAATTACGTAATATATTATGCAATTTTGGGAGGTCCCTAAATGTTCGAATATGGGGGTACTTGAGATTATGCAATAAATTACGTAATATTTTATGCAATTTTGGGAGGTTCCTAACTGTTCGAATATGGGGGTACTTGAGATTATGCAATAATTTACGTAATATATTATCCAATTTTGGGAGGTCCCTAACTGTTCGAAAATGGGGGTACTTGAGATTATGCAATAAATTACGTAATATATTATGCAATTTTGGGAGGTCCCTAACTGTTCGAATATGGGGGGTACTTGAGATTATGCAATAAATTACGTAATATATTATGCAATTTTGGGAGGTCCCTAAATGTTCGAATATGGGGGTACTTGAGATTATGCAATAAATTACGTAATATATTATGCAATTTTGGAGGTCCCTAAATGTTCGAATAGGGGGTACTTGAGATTATGCAATAAATTACGTAATATATTATGCAATTTTGGGAGGTACCTAACTGTTCGAATATGGGGGTACTTGAGATTATGCAATAAATTACGTAATATATTATGCAATTTTGGGAGCTCCCTAGATGTGAGCATATGAAGGTATTTGAGATTATGCAATAAATTGCGTAATATATTATGCAATTTTGGGAGGTTACTAACTGTTCGAATATGGGGGTACTTGAGATTATGCAATAAATTACGTAATATATTATGCAATTTTGGGAGGTCCCTAACTGTTCGAAAATGGGGGTACTTGAGATTATGCAATAAACTACGTAATATATTATGCAATTTTGCGAGGTCCCTAAATGTTCGATAATGGGGGTACTTGAGATTATGCAATAGATTACGTAATATATTATGCAATTTTGGGAGGCTCCTCGATGTGAGCATATGCAGGTATTTGAGATTATGCAATTTGGGGGAGTACCTAACTGTCGAATATGGGGGTACTTGAGATTATGCAATAAATTACGTAATATATTATGCAATT
>NW_021835238.1:40000-41698 GCF_006345805.1 Octopus sinensis | reverse complement strand
TTCTTGATAACAATCCAAGCTGGAGTTCTCACATAAACAGCAAGGTTGACTTGGTCCGCAAGATATGCTCCTGGATTCTGAGAACTTTCCGGTCCACAGATGCCTACACCATCATCCTTCTCTACTTTGACTCCACTTTGAATGCTGTTGCCCACTGTGGTCTCCCCATACGAAGCAACTCATAATGAAAGTGGAAGCACTCCAGAGGTCAATAACAAGAAAGATAGACGGCATGAGAGACATTGACTATTGGGGTCGACTAAAAGACTCAATTTCTACTCTTTCCAACGCCACCGGGAGCGCTACATCATTTGTGTGATGTGGAAAATATTCCATCAATATTGCATAAATGATGCTGGCATCAATTTTAAAATCCATCCAAGACTTGGCCCCCATGCTATCTGGCCACTACAAAAATCAAACTCAGCACACATAATACTGCGTCACAATTGCTTTATCTCAACCGGTGCAGCTCACTTTAATACCATGCTAAAATATGTCAAAACGGAAATGGATCCCATAGAATTCAAATGTTCACTGGACAAATTTCTTCAAAAAATCCCAGACCAACCTCCTACACCCGGATATGTCTCCAACAATAGTAACTCTTTGCTAGAGTGGGCCATGATGCCCCATATATGACTAAAAACTTCACCAGGTGGTGCTATTAAGTTAGACATGGCCTGGGCCTATACTGGCCGAAACCTATTTATGTGTATATATATAGATAATATATTTATAAAGCACGATTTATTCACGATCGGAGTTGTTCTAGGTACTATATATATATATATAGCGAGGTACTATATATATATATATATATATATAATATATATAGGTAGGTAGATAGATAGATATAAAGCACAATTTATTCGTGGTCAGAGGCATATCATAACTTCCCTGTTTTGCATCATTTTTGCAATATTATTCAACCTGGCCTTATAGTTTTGAACAGGGGGTTTCTGGTTCGCAATGTGTTTTTGAATTATCATCTAATTTATTTGGGGATTTCAGTAAATCTGAATATAGGCGCAGGAGTGACTGTGTGGTAAGTAGCTTGTTTACCAGCCACATTGTTCCGGGTTCAGTCCCACTGCGTGGCACCTTGGGCAAGTGTCTTCTACTATAGCATCGGGTCGACCAATGCCTTGTGAGTGGATTTGGTAGACGGAAACTGAAAGAAGCCTGTCGTATATGTGCATATATATGTATGTGTGTGTATGTTTGTGTGTCTGTGTTTGTCCCCCTAGCATTGCTTGACAACCGATGCTGGGGTGTTTGCGTCCCCGTAATTTACCGGTTCGGCAAAAGAGACCGATAGAATAAGTACTGGGCTTACAAAGAATAAGTCCCGGGGTCGAGTTGCTCGATTAAAGGCGGTGCTCCAGCATGGCCGCAGTCAAATGACTGAAACAAGTAAAAGAGTAAAGAGTAAGGGTATGGCAAACCCTTCTCCTATTCCATGTCCTGTCTAGAGATGAGTCTCATGAATTTGGGTTGTATAGTTCGCCAGAAAAAAAAAACAGACAGTGCTCTGCCTTTATAGTTTCCAAGAACAGTTTGTATATGTATGTGTGTGTCTGTGTGTGTGTGTGTGTGTCTATATACATACATACTTACATATATATATATATATATATATATATATATATATATATAATGTATATATATATATGTGGTGTGTTGTGTGTGCGTGTG